>NW_020537324.1:14716078-14741883 GCF_003426905.1 Ctenocephalides felis | reverse complement strand
TTTTTTAACTATCATGATTCATTCAAGCAATGAGAAACTTATACGGTTTCTCTCTGAATAAATTGTTTAATTCAATTTTTAGAAAATTCATGAATACAGGATGCTAATTCACACATTTAAATTTCCATTATGTAAAAGTAATATGAAAATTACTGCATATGATTATTAAAACATATTATTCATGCTACAGATATTTTCTATTTTGAAATCATTCTTTCAAAAAACTTCACAAGTTGTATTTATACAGAATAATATTTTCTATACTTCGAATAATATCTTTTTATAATCTGAGCAAATATACATGATTATTATTCCACACACAACAAAGCAAATATAAGTTTATCATATCAAATTGTCTTTGAAATGTGCTGTACTGTTACTTTCAAAGAAGCTAAATAATACGTAAGCTAGTATAGTTAGTTACTTTTGCAAAACTTTTATTATTTTATTTAATAACTTCTTGAGAAAAAATAATGTCTGAAAACAATTAATAATATTGATAGGATTGATTTTTCTCGATATATAATGAATATTCTTTAGTTATAATTTGATACATAGATATTAAAAAAATAATGTATAAATATTACATTACAGTCAATGTACTTTAAAAATATATTAAATTCAGCTTTTATCATAACAATTTCTTGAACATACTGAGATTCATTTTACTGATTTATAATATAAACTATTTTAGTTTGAGATTCTAAGTAAATAAAATTTAATCAGGTAATTATATTGCATCTTATAATAACTATATTATATTATACATTTCAATTTATAATAGAAATATACATTTCATAGAATAGATTCAGTTAAAATAATTGTCTATTTTATCTAGACTACAGCTATTAAGATATTATTTTTATTTAAAAATAAGTAATTTTCTAGCTAAATATAAAATTCTGTATTTAGCCATCATAAAATTTGCTAAGACTGAATTATATTGAATTTATATGACTTTAAATTTTTTTTCAGAAAGCTGATTGAATTCATTTAACTCAACTAACTTAGTCTTTTGAAGCTTTTTGTTTCAATAATATTTTATTATTTATTCATTCGTATTAATTTCTGTTCAGTAAGCAAAATACATGCACACAGTTTTTTGTTCAACAATCTAACATAGATATTTCTTTACAATTGTATCTATATTGATTTTGAAGATTGTTGCCAAAATTTTTACTGAGGATTTTCAAACAATATAGTTTTTGCATACTCTTTATATCAATCAAATAATACTAAAGTAAATAACATAAGTTTGAAAAACAAATATCCTCTAACGTAAATTCAATAAAAAAAATACTAATATTCATTTAAAAATTGTATTCGTGTGCATGCAAATTTTCAAATTCCCTAATTACATTATTCGTCTATTAAATTAGCAGAAAAATGCTACCAAATTTACTAGATAAGTTGCGAGATTCTGATATATATTAACAACTTCTGCTTGTAAATACATAAAAATCTAGAATAAAGAATAATAATGTGATTATCTCTATATAAGAATAACGACAAATAAACTTATGTTTTAGAAATATCATTGGAAATTTATAATATTGCGACTTAATGCCAATTAAAGCCCAAGAAATAAATACCTTTATTGATCTTCTTCAGTTGTTTCATCTTGAGATGTTGAGCTACCGGGAAGGGCCACATCACTGCTGTTTGAATTCTGGCTTGAACCATTGACATCCAATACTAAAGGTGCCCGTGTTGATAACTCAGGAAGAGTATCAGGAGATGCTTCAAATTAAAAAATTCGAATTTCAAAAAAATATGCATTGCTTACATCCACAAAATGATAATGTTGTGATGTTGATCAAAATTTAATCACTCATTCATCAAATACACTCACCAAATGTGTAAAAATATAAATAATAAATATACACACCAAATATATAAAACTAGCAATGACATAATTTATTTTCCTACCAAAATTAGTAGCACAGCCTTTGGTACGGCATGTATTATATGCACCACAGTGTAAACATTTTAGACCAACTACATGAAATTTAACAGTCGATTCCTAAAATAGTAAATATATTAATATTTATATATATATATATATATATATATATATATTATGCATTCATGTATTATTACCTTGTGACAATCTTTACATAATATATCAGTTTTTTTACATTCTCATACTCTGGGGGCATAGGAGTCATCTGAACTTCATTATCCAAATAACTCCATAGCTGTTTCATATCTAGCATAGATGTTTGGCATGTTGGGCATGCATAATGACCTTAAAAGGATAGCTGATGTTATACATAAAAACTATATACAAACATTATGAACAAACATAAATTCTTACCAGAATGAAGCAGCTCTTCGAAACAAGTTCTGTGCAATAAATGTCCACAATCTGGTATATGGCATGGAATGCGAGAGGTGTGAATATCCTCCAGACATACAGGGCAATTAGATCTTGATACATTCTCTACACACTGAAAATAAATATACATTGTTGTGGCAAAAAAACAAATTTACAAAAGTTGCAACAATTTAGTTGACTATAAAATGTGGTACGCATATGCAAGAAGAACTATTGATATTGAATATTACCTTATGTCCTTCAACCTTGAGTTGCACTGGAAGACACATATTACAGACTTCGCAATGAAAAAAGCTATCTCGTCCCCCATTCGACATATTCCACAACCATCGCAATGATATTGGCTTTTATCCTCATCATCAAATAAGTTACAGATTAAACACGTGTACTAAAATTTATAAATAAAACACAAGTAAGTATATTAATGAGTTAACTGTAACTAATTAGTTAAATATTCTGCTCACTTTGTAGACATATACAAAACTGGTGTCCTTTATATTTTAATATATATATGAATCATAATTACAAATCTGTATGTATCAATAATAAAATGTTTTCTTACTAACCCGACCAAATCTGACTCCACATTTTCACATTCATTCAGCTTGAACTTTCTGTCGAGTATCACATTCTGTGCACATTAGTTCTGTGACTGTTTTTCTATGAAAATAATGAGCTTCATTCTCATCATGGCAGTATCTGCACATGTATAGTTTATTACAGCATGGAGTCTGAAGAAATTATTTTATTTAATTACTAGTAATAGTAATAACTATATATTAATAGTAAAAATTATTAATGCATTCATTTCATTATGAGTGATGGCAATATTTTTTTAGTATCAAAATGTACCTTGGTTTGTATAAAAATTTGTGTTACTTAAAAGATTAGAGACAAAAATAATAAGATTTCAATCGATTTAATTGAAATGGCTGGCTGGAAAAATGTCACTTAAGTTTATTGTTATATTATTCGATTTCAAGTCATATTTCACATAACGTTTCTAAATTTTCTGGTAAATGTCTTCAAAATTCAGTCTTATAAATTGTAAATCTTAAATTAGAAATTTTACTTATTGAAACCATGCTTATTATTATCAAGAAAAGATATTAATAAGACGAAAATTTGTGTTAATAAATACATTAAGATCAATACGTGATCATAATATTATAAAATTACTTCACTAAGGACGTTTCTGCTATATACATTTTTTATTTGTACAAATATTTTTCTTCAATATTTATACATGTTTGAGTAAAATAATTATTTCGGTATTTTAACACAATATTGATATTAATATAAAATGCATAAGAATCTTACATTTCTAAACACATGCAATCTATTGATATATGTTAAATATATATGTTAAAAACTAGTTTTCACTCACTACAAATTTAGCCCGTCGTTTATAATGTGCACATCCAACTTTTTTGGGTTCTTCTTGAATATCATTGTCCATCATGGAACACTTTAGTCTATTTATTGAATTTATTATTGAATTAATCACAACATTAATTGTTAACATTTACAAAACTAAATAAAATTTTATTAAAATATGACACATCAAGTCAGTCGACCCAGTTCCAGATCCAGCGGAACATATTTATATATTTTCAATTAATAGAACTGTTGTGAAACATATATGTCAAATAAAAAGGAGCACCAACATGGGGAAGTGAAATTAGGAAAAAAGCTGCGGTTACATGAAGTTTTAAGTCATAGATAAGTGAAACTCGCACTTTTATAAGTTGAATTTGCTGTTAACTAATATTTGTTTTGGTGTAAAAACTGCATTTTTTGATTAGACATTTGTTGTAGTTCGTATTTCTTACATTTTCTCTACAATTATCTTTTGTTTTTTACAATAATAGAGGTAAGAATAATGAACTTCAAAATTTTATATTTACAATCAGGATGGATCGGATGGATATTCAATCAGAAAAGAAAATGGTTTAGAAAATAAATTATTTTCATAGTTTTGGTGTAAATCGTACTACAGTTGATGCTTTTCTGCATATTCTGGTTGAAATTGTTATTGGTTAAAATGTATTTGAAGCTTATTTAGTCATGTATATATATATATATATATATATGTATATATATTATAATATTGTATGTCTGTCATTTGAATATAACGGCCAAGAGTGTCTATCCTGACGTGTATGTGCTCTATGGTGTGTCATATGTAGAGTGTCTGATCCCTTACGGAACAGAAGTATGTATCTGTGTGCGAGTCGGTGTCTGGCGGTAACTGGAGTGTTGAACAGTTCGGCGTTGTGTTAATTTGGTGAATTATTAAATGTGTTGTATGAAGTAAAAGGTGTTTTATTAATTAATTAATGCTAGAATAAAGCTAGCTTAAAGCTCAGAAGTGGGATAGGATCAAAACGTGGAGAATTTTATTAGAGAACATTATTGGTGTGGATTATTGAAATAGGCGATTTCAATAATCTTTTTTTTGGAGTGCCCGTGTTATTAATCAGGCGGATTATAATTACGGGGTGCGATAGAAAGCAAGGTGTGCTTCGCTATCGTACAAGTGCGGGTGTTATTTTGTAAGTTTTGTAAGTTTTGTGTGTTTGTGTGTTGTGCTAAAGTGAGGTTAGCACGTGGGTAACCAAAATAAGAACAGAGTGGAGAGAAAATATCAAAAGCAGGGCGTAATATTGACGTTGGCGAGTCGCGGAGCTGCGATGTGTGTAATTAAAAACTGGAGATTGCGGAAATAAAATAAGATTTGGTGAGATGGCTACTGGTGGTGATGCTGAGAGCTTGGTGCCCGAAGCCTTAAGAGTGCTATCGTTGACGGACTTGATTAATCTTATTAGGGCGACAACCAGTAATAAAAACGATAGCATCTCGAGCAGCGAGTGGTTGGCGACGATACCGATATTCGACGGGTCGTCTGAGCAATGCATCGAGGCGTGGTTTGAACGGGTTGAGACCGTCCGGGATGCATACGAGGTGCCTAAGAAAAAGATGGCGGTGCTGATAACATCGAAGCTGTCGGGGCGGGCGAGGCGATTATATGACAGCAAGGCAGAGTATGCGACATATTCATACGACGAGCTGAAGAGGGTGCTAACAGCGTTTTTCAAAAATGGAGAAGACAGGATGACTAGAATGAAGCGCTTTGAGTCTCGGAGGTGGCGAAAACAGGAACCGTTTAGCGCATACTTTCAGGAGAAGATGGCGCTAGGGAATAGGTTGGGTTTTATGGAGTCCGATCTACTGGCTTATATGATAGACGGCTTCGACAACCCGCCACTCCAGGCTCAAGCCAAGATGAGCCAATTTAAGGATTTAGCAACTCTGCTAGGTGTAATGAATGAGTTGACAGCGGAGGAACGCGGATGCAATATGATGCCGCCTACGAGGGTACAGCCAACAGTGTTTCCTAGAGTGGAAACACAAGGCACATATCCTACGGTGAGGTGTTTTAATTGTGGCGGAGTGGGACATATGGCGTCCAGGTGCATCAAACCGAAGAACGATGGAGTGGCGTGCTACGACTGTGGCTCAAAGGAGCATCAGCAGAGATTCTGCAAAAATGTCCGGAGTACGGCGCAGGTGGCGCCTGACAGCACTACATTTCGAGTTAACGAAATATTGGCGATTGATGGTGAGATTACCACAGACGGAGCAAATATAAATATATCAGATGAAAATGACTACGAAGTGGTAGCGACAGTAGAAGACCTGGAGAGTGAAAAACCGGAGGAACCAGAGACTGCATTCGAAATGCATGACTATGGAGTGATAGCGACAGCAGGAGATCTGGTAGAAAAGGAATATTTGGAGAGTGAAAAGCCGGAAGAAACAGAGACTGCATTCGAAATGCATGGCTATGGAGCGATAGCGACAGCAGAAGATTTGGAGACTGAAAAACAGGAAGAGCCAGAGACTGCATTTGAAATGCATGGCTATGGAGTGGTCGCGACAGTAGGAGATCTGGTCAGAGAGGAATATTTGGAGACTGAAAAACGGGTGGTGCGCGATCCTTACCCCAGTCCAAGAATAGATGATTGCTTGGACTCACCGAAGTCTAAGAGGTATTTTACGAAGCTAGTTCTGGAGAACGCTTTCTTTCATGTGGTGGTGGCTGAGACTAGTAGAAAATACACTAGCTTGGGGTGTGCACAGGGAGAATATGAATACAACCGTATGCCATTTGGGTATTGTAATAGCCCGAATGTACCTATGAGATATGTAAGTGACATTTTTCGTTGTTTTGTGATGAACTGTGAAGTTATAGTGTACATGAACGATTTACTAATGGCCACAGAAACAATTGAGGAGAATATTGAAGTGTTGCGTAGGGTGTTAGAGATGATTCGTAGAAATAAGCTAGAACTAAAATTAAATAAGTGTATAAAAATAATAGGCGTATAAGGACAATAAGTGATGGCGACAAAGTTGGTAGAGACAATAAGTGAATGAAATATGATTTATGTTGTAATGGTTTATGATTTATGTTGTAATGGTTTATGATTTATGTTGTAATGGTTTTATGATTTGTGTTGTAATATTAGATTTAGATTACTGTTGTATTAGATCTCATCAGTCGGGGACGCCTGTGAGGTCAGGATTGGCCGAACTATAATATTGTATGTCTGTCATTTGAATATAACGGCCAAGAGTGTCTATCCTGACGTGTATGTGCTCTATGGTGTGTCATATGTAGAGTGTCTGATCCCTTACGGAACAGAAGTATGTATCTGTGTGCGAGTCGGTGTCTGGCGGTAACTGGAGTGTTGAACAGTTCGGCGTTGTGTTAATTTGGTGAATTATTAAATGTGTTGTATGAAGTAAAAGGTGTTTTATTAATTAATTAATGCTAGAATAAAGCTAGCTTAAAATATATATATATATATATATATATATCTTATATATAAAAATGGAGCTCTCTTTCAAATGTCCGAATAAAACTCGAAAACGGCTGAATCGATTTGGCCAGTCTTAGTCTTGAAAAATTCGTGCCAATCCAGAGAATGTCCAAAAGGTGAGAAATTATTTCAAATCCGCGTAGAAACTTTACATTTATAATTTGAAAATTTTTGTAGAAGCGTAATTTAAATAGAACAATGGACGGTGGCAATTTTGTGAAATGTCAAACGCTTTTGACAGATGATGTTCAATTACGTTTAATAGGATGTTTTACGCGAATATTAACGACAATATAAGTCGAAAGACAAAAAAAAAAACTTGGATTGGATTTTACCATGTTTTCTATAGAAAGTATATAAAACTTCCAGTTTGATTGTATTGACAAAATATCGGTAATCTTTGAAAATCCATAATAAAAGCATTTTCTTCCGTTAGTAGTTTTTTAGTATTAGTTAAAAATGTAATTATTTTGTAAAATACCTTTGAATTAAAATAAGGTTTTAAACGTATTTGCCACCTGACCGTTCCAAGTTACCCCGCCTATAGGGTAAAAAGGTGCCGATAACGAATTTTTGAAAGACATAAAAAAATACATTTCTACAATGATGAAGTAGATGGCAATTTTACTGAACGTAGTCAGATAATTGTTTGTTAATTCATCGAATGTTACTTGAAACTTCGTAACTTAAAAATTTCAACAAAAAAAATTGAAAAAAAGATTAAAATAATTTTTTCCAAAAGCAATTATTTTGTTAAAACAAGCAGAAAGTTCTTTGAATCATTCAAATCGGACACTTAGTTCTCTGAATATCCTGAATATCCGAATATCCGAATATCCGAATATCCGCGTATCCGAATATCCGCATATCCGAATATCCGAATATCCGAATATCCGAATCTCGGAATATCCGAATATCCGAATATCCGAATCTCGGAATATCCGAATCTCGGAATATCCGAATCTCGGAATATCCGAATCTCGGAATATCCGAATCTCGGAATATCCGAATCTCGGAATATCCGAATCTCGGAATATCCGAATCTCGGAATATCCGAATCTCGGAATATCCGAATCTCGGAATATCCAAATCTCGGAATATCCGAATATCTGAATATCCGAATATCTGAATATCCGAATATCCGAATATCCGAATATCCGGACTTTCGGTTATCCGGACTTTCGATTATCCGGACTTTCGGTTATCCGGACTTTCGGTTATCCGGACTTTCGATTATCCGGACTTTCGGTTATCCGGACCTTCGGTTATCCGGACTTTCGGTTATCCGGACTTTCGGTTATCCGGACTTTCGGTCATCCGGACTTTCGGTCATCCGGACTTTCGGTTATCCGGACTTTCGGTCATCCGGACTTTCGGTCATCCGGACTTTCGGTCATCCGGACTTTCGGTTATCCGAACTTTCGGTTATCCGGACTTTCGGTTATCCGGACTTTCGGTTATCCGGACTTTCGGTTATCCGGACTTCGATTATCCGGACTTTCGGTTATCCGGACTTTCGGTTATCCGGACTTTCGGTTATCCGGACCTTCGTTTATCCGGACTTTCGGTTATCCGGACTTTCGGTTATCCGGACTTTCGGTTATCCGGACTTTCGGTTATCCGGACTTTCGGTCATCCGGACTTTCGGTCATCCGGACTTTCGATTATCCGGACTTTCGATTATCCGGACTTTCGGTTATACGGACTTTCGGTCATCCGGACTTTTGATTATCCGGAATTCGGATTATCCGGAATTATATTATATATCATAAATGTAAATTAAATCCAAAAAGATGATGTCACCAACACTTTTCCAACTTTTAGAAGTTTTTCCGGTCCGGAAAGTCCGGATAATCGAAAGTCCGGATAATAGAAAGTCCGGATAATCGAATGTCCGGATAATTGAATGTCCGGATAATCGAATGTCCGGATAATTGAATGTCCGGATAATCGAATGTCCGGATAATCGAATGTCCGGATAATCGAATGTCCGGATAATCGAATGTCCGGATAATCTAATGTCCGGATAATCGAATGTCCGGATAATCGAATGTCCGGATAATCGAATGTCCGGATAATCGAATGTCCGGATAATCGAATGTCCGGATAATCGAATGTCCGGATAATCGAATGTCCGGATAATCGAACGTCCGGATAATCGAACGTCCGGATAATCGAATGTCCGGATAATCGAATGTCCGGATAATCGAATGTCCGGATAATCGAACGTCCGGATAATCGAACGTCCGGATAATCGAATGTCCGGATAACGAATGTCCGGATAATCGAATGTCCGGATAATCGAATGTCCGGATAATCGAATGTCCGGATAATCGAATGTCCGGATAATCGAATGTCCGGATAATCGAATGTCCGGATAATCGAACGTCCGGATAATCGAACGTCCGGATAATCGAACGTCCGGATAATCGAACGTCCGGATAATCGAACGTCCGGATAATCGAATGTCCGGATAATCGAACGTCCGGATAATCGAATGTCCGGATAATCGAATGTCCGGATAATCGAATGTCCGGATAATCGAATGTCCGGATAATCGAATGTCCGGATAATCGAATGTCCGGATAATCGAATGTCCGGATAATCGAACGTCCGGATAATCGAACGTCCGGATAATCGAACGTCCGGATAATCGAATGTCCGGATAATCGAACGTCCGGATAATCGAATGTCCGGATAATCGAATGTCCGGATAATCGAATGTCCGGATAATCGAACGTCCGGATAATCGAACGTCCGGATAATCGAACGTCCGGATAATCGAATGTCCGGATAATCGAATGTCCGGATAATCGAATGTCCGGATAATCGAATGTCCGGATAATCAAATGTCCGGGTAATCGAAAGTCCGGATAATCGAATGTCCGGATAATCGAATGTCCGGATAATCGAATGTCCGGATAATCGAATGTCCGGATAATCGAACGTCCGGATAATCGAACGTCCGGATAATCGAACGTCCGGATAATCGAACGTCCGGATAATCGAACGTCCGGATAAACCAACGTCCGGATAATCGAACATCCGGATAATCGAACGTCCGGATAATCGAACGTCCGGATAAACAAATGTCCGGATAATCGAACGTCCGGATAATCAAATGTCCGGATAATCGAATGTCCGGATAATCGAATGTCCGGATAATCGAATGTCCGGATAATCGAATGTCCGGATAATCGAATGTCCGGATAATCGAATGTCCGGATAATCGAACGTCCGGATAATCGAACGTCCGGATAATCGAACGTCCGGATAATGGAATGTCCGGATAATCGAATGTCCGGATAATCGAACGTCCGGATAATCGAATGTCCGGATAATCGAACGTCCGGATAATCGAATGTCCGGATAATCGAATGTCCGGATATTCGAACGTCCGGATAATCGAACGTCCGGATAATCGAACGTCCGGATAATCGAACGTCCGGATAATCGAATGTCCGGATAATCGAATGTCCGGATAATCGAATGTCCGGATAATCGAAAGTCCGGATAATCGAATGTCCGGATAATCGAATGTCCGGATAATCGAATGTCCGGATAATCGAATGTCCGGATAATCGAATGTCCGGATAATCGAATGTCCGGATAATCAAATGTCCGGATAATCGAATGTCCGGATAATCGAATGTCCGGATAATCGAATGTCCGGATAATCGAATGTCCGGATAATCGAATGTCCGGATAATCGAATGTCCGGATAATCGAATGTCCGGATAATCGAATGTCCGGATAATCGAATGTCCGGATAATCGAACGTCCGGATAATCGAATGTCCGGATAATCGAATGTCCGGATAATCGAATGTCCGGATAATCGAATGTCCGGATAATCGAATGTCCGGATAATCGAATGTCCGGATAATCGAATGTCCGGATAATCGAATGTCCGGATAATCGAATGTCCGGATAATCGAATGTCCGGATAATCGAATGTCCGGATAATCGAATGTACGGATAATCGAATGTCCGGATAATCGAATGTCCGGATAATCGAATGTCCGGATAATCGAATGTCCGGATAATCGAATGTCCGGATAATCGAATGTCCGGATAATCGAATGTCCGGATAATCGAACGTCCGGATAATCGAATGTCCGGATAATCGAATGTCCGGATAATCGAATGTCCGGATAATCGAATGTCCGGATAATCGAATGTCCGGATAATCGAATGTCCGGATAATCGAATGTCCGGATAATCGAATGTCCGGATAATCGAATGTCCGGATAATCGAACGTCCGGATAATCGAATGTCCGGATAATCGAATGTCCGGATAATCGAATGTCCGGATAATCGAATGTCCGGATAATCGAATGTCCGGATAATCGAACGTCCGGATAATCGAATGTCCGGATAATCGAATGTCCGGATAATCGAACGTCCGGATAATCGAACGTCCGGATAATCGAATGTCCGGATAATCGAACGTCCGGATAATCGAACGTCCGGATAATCGAACGTCCGGATATCGAATGTCCGGATAATCGAACGTCCGGATAATCGAATGTCCGGATAATCGAATGTCCGGATAATCGAATGTCCGGATAATCGAACGTCCGGATAATCGAATGTCCGGATAATCGAATGTCCGGATAATCGAATGTCCGGATAATCGAATGTCCGGATAATCGAATGTCCGGATAATCGAATGTCCGGATAATCGAATGTCCGGATAATCGAATGTCCGGATAATCGAATGTCCGGATAATCGAATGTCCGGATAATCGAATGTCCGGATAATCGAATGTCCGGATAATCGAATGTCCGGATAATCGAATGTCCGGATAATCGAATGTCCGGATAATCGAATGTCCGGATAATCGAATGTCCGGATAATCGAATGTCCGGATAATCGAATGTCCGGATAATCGAATGTCCGGATAATCGAATGTCCGGATAATCGAATGTCCGGATAATCGAATGTCCGGATAATCGAATGTCCGGATAATCGAATGTCCGGATAATCGAACGTCCGGATAATCGAATGTCCGGATAATCGAATGTCCGGATAATCGAATGTCCGGATAATCGAATGTCCGGATAATCGAATGTCCGGATAATCGAATGTCCGGATAATCGAATGTCCGGATAATCGAATGTCCGGATAATCGAATGTCCGGATAATCGAATGTCCGGATAATCGAATGTCCGGATAATCGAATGTCCGGATAATCGAATGTCCGGATAATCGAATGTCCGGATAATCGAACGTCCGGATAATCGAATGTCCGGATAAACGAATGTCCGGATAATCGAATGTCCGGATAATCGAATGTCCGGATAATCGAATGTCCGGATAATCGAACGTCCGGATAATCGAATGTCCGGATAATCGAATGTCCGGATAATCGAACGTCCGGATAATCGAACGTCCGGATAATCGAATGTCCGGATAATCGAATGTCCGGATAATCGAATGTCCGGATAATCGAACGTCCGGATAATCGAATGTCCGGATAATCGAATGTCCGGATAATCGAATGTCCGGATAATCGAATGTCCGGATAATCGAATGTCCGGATAATCGAATGTCCGGATAATCGAACGTCCGGATAATCGAATGTCCGGATAATCGAATGTCCGGATAATCGAATGTCCGGATAATCGAATGTCCGGATAATCGAATGTCCGGATAATCGAATGTCCGGATAATCGAATGTCCGGATAATCGAATGTCCGGATAATCGAATGTCCGGATAATCGAATGTCCGGATAATCGAATGTCCGGATAATCGAATGTCCGGATAATCGAATGTCCGGATAATCGAATGTCCGGATAATCGAATGTCCGGATAATCGAATGTCCGGATAATCGAATGTCCGGATAATCGAATGTCCGGATAATCGAATGTCCGGATAATCGAATGTCCGGATAATCGAATGTCCGGATAATCGAATGTCCGGATAATCGAATGTCCGGATAATCGAATGTCCGGATAATCGAATGTCCGGATAATCGAATGTCCGGATAATCGAATGTCCGGATAATCGAATGTCCGGATAATCGAATGTCCGGATAATCGAATGTCCGGATAATCGAATGTCCGGATAATCGAATGTCCGGATAATCGAATGTCCGGATAATCGAATGTCCGGATAATCGAATGTCCGGATAATCGAATGTCCGGATAATCGAATGTCCGGATAATCGAATGTCCGGATAATCGAACGTCCGGATAATCGAACGTCCGGATAATCGAACGTCCGGATAATCGAATGTCCGGATAATCGAACGTCCGGATAATCGAACGTCCGGATAATCGAATGTCCGGATAATCGAATGTCCGGATAATCGAATGTCCGGATAATCGAATGTCCGGATAATCGAATGTCCGGATAATCGAATGTCCGGATAATCGAATGTCCGGATAATCGAACGTCCGGATAATCGAACGTCCGGATAATCGAACGTCCGGATAATGGAATGTCCGGATAATCGAATGTCCGGATAATCGAACGTCCGGATAATCGAATGTCCGGATAATCGAACGTCCGGATAATCGAATGTCCGGATAATCGAATGTCCGGATAATCGAACGTCCGGATAATCGAACGTCCGGATAATCGAACGTCCGGATAATCGAACGTCCGGATAATCGAATGTCCGGATAATCGAATGTCCGGATAATCGAATGTCCGGATAATCGAATGTCCGGATAATCGAATGTCCGGGTAATCGAAAGTCCGGATAATCGAATGTCCGGATAATCGAATGTCCGGATAATCGAATGTCCGGATAATCGAATGTCCGGATAATCGAATGTCCGGATAAACGAATGTCCGGATAATCGAATGTCCGGATAACGAATGTCCGGATAACGAATGTCCGGATAATCGAATGTCCGGATAATCGAATGTCCGGATAATCGAATGTCCGGATAATCGAATGTCCGGATAATCGAATGTCCGGATAATCGAACGTCCGGATAATCGAACGTCCGGATAATCGAACGTCCGGATAATCGAATGTCCGGATAATCGAATGTCCGGATAATCGAATGTCCGGATAATCGAATGTCCGGATAATCGAATGTCCGGATAAACGAATGTCCGGATAATCGAATGTCCGGATAATCGAATGTCCGGATAATCGAATGTCCGGATAATCGAATGTCCGGATAATCGAATGTCCGGATAATTGAATGTCCGGATAATCGAATGTCCGGATAATCGAATGTCCGGATAATCGAATGTCCGGATAATCGAATGTCCGGATAATCGAATGTCCGGATAATCGAACGTCCGGATAATCGAACGTCCGGATAATCGAACGTCCGGATAATCGAATGTCCGGATAATGGAATGTCCGGATAATCGAATGTCCGGATAATCGAATGTCCGGATAATCGAACGTCCGGATAATCGAACGTCCGGATAATCGAATGTCCGGATAATCGAATGTCCGGATAATCGAATGTCCGGATAATCGAACGTCCGGATAATCGAACGTCCGGATAATCGAATGTCCGGATAATCGAATGTCCGGATAATCGAATGTCCGGATAATTGAATGTCCGGATAATCGAATGTCCGGATGATCGAATGTCCGGATGATCGAATGTCCGGATAATCGAATGTCCGGATAATCGAATGTCCGGATAATCGAATGTCCGGATAATCGAATGTCCGGATAATCGAATGTCCGGATAATCGAACGTCCGGATAATCGAACATCCGGATAATCGAACGTCCGGATAATCGAAGGTCCGGATAATGGAATGTCCGGATAATCGAATGTCCGGATAATCGAACGTCCGGATAATCGAACGTCCGGATAATCGAATGTCCGGATAATCGAATGTCCGGATAATCGAATGTCCGGATAATCGAATGTCCGGATAATCGAATGGCCGGATAATCGAACGTCCGGATAATCGAACGTCCGGATAATCGAATGTCCGGATAAACGAATGTCCGGATAATCGAATGTCCGGATAACCGAATGTCCGGATAATTGAATGTCCGGATAATCGAACGTCCGGATAATCAAATGTCCGGATAATCGAATGTCCGGATAATCGAACGTCCGGATAAACAAATGTCCGGATAATCGAATGTCCGGATAATCGAACGTCCGGATAATCGAACGTCCGGATAATCGAACGTCCGGATAATCGAATGTCCGGATAATCGAATGTCCGGATAATCGAATGTCCGGATAATCGAATGTCCGGATAATCGAATGTCCGGGTAATCGAAAGTCCGGATAATCGAATGTCCGGATAATCGAATGTCCGGATAATCGAATGTCCGGATAATCGAATGTCCGGATAAACGAATGTCCGGATAATCGAATGTCCGGATAACCGAATGTCCGGATAATCGAATGTCCGGATAATCGAATGTCCGGATAATCGAATGTCCGGATAATCGAATGTCCGGATAATCGAACGTCCGGATAATCGAACGTCCGGATAATCGAACGTCCGGATAATCGAACGTCCGGATAAACGAATGTCCGGATAATCGAATGTCCGGATAATCGAATGTCCGGATAATCGAATGTCCGGATAATCGAATGTCCGGATAATCGAATGTCCGGATAATCGAATGTCCGGATAATCGAATGTCCGGATAATCGAATGTCCGGATAATCGAATGCCCGGATAATCGAATGTCCGGATAATCGAATGTCCGGATAATCGAATGTCCGGATAATCGAATGTCCGGATAATCGAATGTCCGGATATTCGAATGTCCGGATAATCGAATGTCCGGATAAACGAATGTCCGGATAATCGAATGTCCGGATAATCGAATGTCCGGATATTCGGATATTCATATATTTCGACATTCCTATACTCCGATACTCCGATATTCCGATAGAGCTAAATGTACAAAAAATGGCAGTTCTTGAGAGAACTAAGTGCCCGATTTGAATGATTCAAAGAACTTTCTGCTATTCAGATATTCGGATATTCGGGTATTCGGATATTCGGATATTCGGATATTCGGATATTCGGATATTCAGATATTCGGATATTCCGAGATTCGGATATTTCGAGATTCGGATATTCCGAGATTCGAATATTCCGAGATTCGGATATTCCGAGATTCGGATATTCCGAGATTCGGATATTCCGAGATTCGGATATTCGGATATTCGGAGATTCGGATATTCGGCTATTCGGATATTCGGATATTCGGATATTCGGATATTCGGATATTCGGATATTCGGATATCCGGAATATCTGAATATCCGGAATATCTGAATATCCGAATATCTCTAGAAATTGTTCAGAATATACATTACTTAGCAAAACAACGTTTGCCGGGTCAGCTAGTATATATATAAATATATATATATATATATATATATATATATATATAATATGGAATGGAATGAGGTATAACTTAATACTTAAAATGTATAGTATACGAGGTCTGTTCAAAAAGTACCCGGAATTTTCGTTTTTTCAAAAAAATATTTATTTATTCGTCTACATTAATGTGGTCCCCTTCAAAGTAGTCCCCCCCAGATATAATACACTTATGCCAGCGTTTTTTCCAATTTTCGAAGCACCCTTGATATTCACTTTTGATATGTCCTTGAGCACTCTCAGCGATTTTCTTCAATCGAGGAAAACCGCCGTCCTTTCATGGGTCTCTTCAACTTTGGGAATAGGAAAAAGTCACACGGAGCCATATCTGGTGAATTTTTGCACTTTGCAACACTTTATTTCATTTTTTACGCAAAATTTAATACAAATTCTTTGACTTTTCAATTCTTCCATTGTAAAAATCGCCGAGCTCAGAAAAACACGTCGAACCTTAGCGACTACCACAGACAAAGTAAACAGTGAATATAGCTGAAAATTTCATCATACTTTAGGGGCATGTATACCAACACAATAAAAAAAAAATTTTGACAATCAGACACTCCAGACCTGCGAAATTTAAAAATTCCGGGTACTTTTTGAACACACCTCGTATGCTACTCAGTGCTACTATAGTATCTAATGATGTACAAATCACTGTATACATTTGTAACCAGTGTATCCAATTCTCATTCAAACTGAGGCAGCTAGCAGACATCACATAATATATAAATCAGAATATACATTTATATCATAGATAAAAGAAAAGATTGATTTATATATCTCGTTTCCATCCAATCGGCCACTATTGTTTTGAATTCATATTTTAATATTTAAACTCATATTTAAACGTTTTACGTACAGGTCGGTGGCGACATCTAACACAGAACTATATGAACCCGATAGTCACTACGTAGTTCCCAACAAATTGGGAACGATTTTGCATAGAGGCGCTGCATGCAATCGCTTTAGAACCACAGGAATCTTAGTGGATTCCTATTGGATTTGGATATAATTATGGTCCCGGTTTTAAAGAAATATCAATATATACATTTATATATCGCTTTATACTATATATGTCCTTCTCTTATTGAGATTTAGAACTTAAAAGGCACGTATAGGAGTCCATGGATTTTTAAAATTGAAATTAAAATTTACAAATAGATTAAAATTCCAAACGTATCTGTTTGCAATTAATGCAGCCCCAGTAGATTGCACTTACTGTGGAATTGTAAGATGTCTCTTAATCAAATATTATTATATAATTTTAAAAATCAAAAAGTTGCGATTGAAAATGTATGTACAATTTTAATTGCCAGAACATGGCACTCTTATTATATTATTATCATCCATTTAAAACTCAATAATGCACTTGTATTGCATAGAACACCATTAGTTGTATAGAAATTTCTGTTGTAGACAGTTTCAAAAGGTTTACAAAACATTCTATAAATATCATTTACAAGCAATTAAATTGAATTGAGAAAAAAACAATATAAAGACTTTAAATATTCAGACTGTCATCTACTTCTTAAAGATACACAGGCAATTCGCTTTTTACATAATGTAATGAATTACAAATAAAAAATTATATATAATTCTTGAAATTTGGACAAATATTAAGAGTTATATATAATTCTTAATTTTTGTCCAAAATAAATATCATTTTTTAAAAAATATTTTTTTTCTTCATAAGCAAGAATCATAGTATTTCTTAATTATATATGATTTAAATTTATATATTTAAACTATACTGTTTACATTTCTCTTCCTAACAGAGGTCACTACTAATATTATATATAAATATATCCTTTAAAATAAAATGATTAAAAAAACGATGCTTATAAAATAACGTGCGTTACTTCCCACATCATCCAATTCTCTTTCTGGAATTATCAACTTATATATAAATTTGCTATTATCGAAAACAAATAAAGTGAGATATAAAATTTGTAAATAAACATTTTATGTACATAATACAGAAGCACGATATCGAAAAACTATATACACATCTATATTAGTGGTGCATCAAAAAGGAACACATAGTCCATGGAATAAAAGTTGGTAGAAAAAAAGGTACGGATATAAAAATATAAATATAATATATATATATATATATATATATATATATATATATTCTGTTAGTTGCTAAACTTATTTCAAATGTAGATTAATTTGTTAATTATTAACAGAGATTAATGCCGGCGTTAACTGTTTATGATGTGTTTTTTTATGTGCAAGTGCTCTTTAATCTTTTAATATATATTTATTAACTTCCCGTGGGGTAAGTTATTGTAATGGGCCGAAAATCGAAATTTAAAATTTTTACATTTCTCGACGTTTTGAAGGTTTCTGAACATTTTGGCATACCTCAGAAAAAATAGATGTATGTGTGTGTGTATGTATGTATGGATACAAATTTCCAGTCACGTTTTCGGGCGCACGGATTAACCGATTTGAATGGTTTAAAAAACATTCGATTCCTATTAATAGGGAGATGAGCTGATTAGTTTTTGGCAAAGGCAGGTCCAGCAGTTACGGAGATAAAGAGCAAAGAGTGCACAAAATAGAAATCGAGTTTTTGAGAGAACGGAACATCCGATTTGAATGATCTAAAAAACATTCAATTAGTAATGATTGGGAGAAGTGTTTATTAGTTTTTGGCAAAGGCAGGCCCAGCCATTTCGAAGATACGGTGCTAAAGTGTAAAAAATTGCAGTTTTTGAGAGAACTAAGCGTCCGATTTGAATGATTCAAAGAACTTGCTGCTTGTCTTAACAAAATAATTGATTTTGGAAAAAAAATTTTGTTTCAACTTTTTTTTTCAAAAAAAAAAAATGTTTTGTATATCGAAAATAATTCAGATTTTATTTTTAATTCTGACTATAGTTCTAATATACTTTAAACAAATAATTTGAGCTTTGCAATTCAGTTTATATAATTCTTATAAATATTAGACAATGTTACAATATTAATAATAATCTATTTGAAAACATTCAGTATTCCTCGAACATTTCGTTACGGTGTACGGGAAGTGTCAGCAATTTGACTTAAGGCACGATGCCATGCGCCCCACTAGTTTCTCAATATTTTAGTATATCTAATTTTCTTTACTTTATGAAAATCTAATAGTTTTTGCTGGAACTTAATGATAATAGTAAATTGCTGGAACTTAATTAAAAATCTTGGTACGGAATCCAAAAAAATTTACACAAAATGTGTACACACTATTAAAATCTCTGTAAACATTTTTGACCGCAAAATGACATTTTTTAACTTATTTTTATTGAGATTCCATAACCGCTGGACCTGCTTTCCCATAACTTAATCAGCTCTTCATCTTGTCAATACAAGTAAAATGTATTGAATGTAATGAATTATTAAAATCGGACGCTCCATTATCTTAAAAACTAAGTTACCGTTTCTGGCACTTTTTGCCCCGTATATTCCGAACGGCCATCCCCTGCCTTCGCCAAAAACTAATCAGCAAGTCTCCTCATCAATACGAATCGAACGTTTTTTGAATTATTCAAATCGGTCGATCGGTGTTCCCGAAATCGTCGACGAAAATTTGTATCCGCACACACACATACATTCATTTTTTCTAAGGTATGCCTAAATGTTCAGAAACCTCTGAAACGTAAAGATATATAAAAAAAATTCATATTCGATTTTTTTGCGATTACTATAACTTACCTTACGGGAAGTTAATAATGTAAGTGATGGTTTGATTTTTTCCAGAAAAGATGATTAGGTCTTTGTTACTAGTGATGGTATGTTGCTCCATTTGTGTAGCATACAGGGATTGGATAGAAGAACCTGGTCCTAGGGTGAAAGCCACCCAAGGTGAGGTTTGGCCAAAACCTCAGCAACAACGAAGCACAAATGAAGTGATGGTAGTTCGGCCATCGGTCTTTCTTTTCGTGGTAAGAAAAAAATTAGATAATTATAATTGTTACATCTGCATGTTAGGGGGCGCCTAGTAATCACGTGAGGTTTTTAGGGGGAGGGGGGGTCTGACAGAAAATGACGAAATATTACGTGGGAGAGAGAGGGGTATAGTAAGATATCACGTGTATTTATTTTTTACCTGATTTTTTTCAGAAAATTCGAACATTTTCAAAAAAAAAAGATCAAAAATTTTACAGATTTTTCACGTAATTAAATATACATATGATGTTTGGTGGGAGAGGGGGGGTAATTTTGAATATCACCATGTATCACCAAGGGGGAGGGGAGGTCCCAGAATCCTCAAAAACTCGTTCACGTGATTATTGCACGCTCCCTTATTTCTATACCATAACAAATCCTTTATCATATGATTTTGTGTTTCTTTATTTTATAATGTACGATTTTTACATAAATGTTTACATATCCATTCCCAAAATTCCGAGAAACTTGCCTTACAAGTTTTAATATAAAAAAAGAAAAATAAATAACTTGACACACGCAAAGCTCAGACATCTGATTGTTATGCACAAAGGCATATCAACGACCGTTAAATTAAGTTCAACGAATCGGGATTTAAGATCAGCATGAAAAGAATTGTTCAACAGGGAGGGATTTAGAAAGAAACTTGAAAAAATGTTTTTATAATATCGTAGACATCAAACAAAAATCAGCAAACTATAAGAAAAGAATTGACGAATACTCAAACTGCTTGGCACAGAGAGTTTTTTTTAGAAACGCGCCCAACCAGGCTCCAAAGAAAAATACCTAATGATCTCATAGATATCCATTTAAAAAAAAACGCTCATCACTTTATTAACTTCCCGTAGGTTATTGTAAATCGTCCAAAATCAAAATTGAAAATTTTTGCATTTCTCGACGTTCTGAAGGTTTCTAAACATTTTGGCATACCTCAGAAAAAATGGATGTGTGTGTGTGTGTATGTATGTATGGATACAAATTTCCAGTCACGTTTTCGGGCGCACGGATCAACCGATTCGAATGGTTCAACATTCGACTCCTATTGACAGAGAGATGTGTTGATTAGTTTTTGGCAAAGGCAGGTCCAGCAGTTACGGAGATGAAGAGCAAAGAGTGCAGAAAATAGAAATCGAGTTTTTGAGTGGACGATTTGAATAATCTAAAAATATTCAATTAGTGATGATTGGGAGAAGTGGCTATTAGTTTTTGACAAAGGCAGGCCCAGCCATTTCGAAGATACGGAGCTAAATGTGCAAAAAATGGCAGTTTTTGAGAGAACTAAGCGTTCGATTTAAATGATTCAAAGAACTTTCTGCTTGTCTCAACAAAATAATTGATTTTGAAAAAAAAATTTGTTTCAACTTTTATATTTCGGAAATAATTCAGATTTTATTTTTAATTCTGACTATAGTACTAATATACTTTGAACAAATAATTTCAACTTTGCAATTCAGTTTATATAATTCTTATAAATAATAGACAATGTTACAATATTAATAATAATCTATTTGAAAATATTCAGTATTCTTCGAACATTTCGTTATGGTACAAATCAAAATATAATATTTAAATAATTTATTGTTAGAAATACAAATGATTCCATGCATTTATGCAATTATTTGAAAACGCATATTTTATAATTATAAACATAGTTCTAATAAAAGCAACATGACTCTCATAACAATTTGAATGGAACTTGATTTTTCTAGAAATACCCCTTCAAATTCATTTCATATTTGAATTTTGAAACTTTTGAACTATCCCTAACTTTTCATAATTTATGCGATTAATATTAAATACGTTTTGTTTATTGATTATATCCATGTAATAAAATGCTTCTCTATTTCCAAAAATAAGTTTCACATTATAAACATTTTAATGGACATTTTTGGACAGTTTATCTATTTTCTAGAAGTAATCTTCTCTTCAATCTTCTATGATCGATTGAAAATTATTAAAAATTATATGTGTAAATAATTTTTTAGAAATGTGTGCATTAGGTTAAAAGTTCACTGGGATCCCCTCTAAATTGACATTAGGTTAAAGGTTACTACATTGATAAATCTCATCCATTATCAAACAAGATGCATCTTTTAAGTAACATAATATTTGTTCAATACATTGCTATCAATATTGATATTTCCAAGAATACTTTGCAGGAATAAATTTTAAATAAAGAATCATTTCATTCTTAAATGTAAATCATTTAGACAAACACCACTGTTAATGACGTTTAAAATAAGACTTTAATACATGTCAGTATGTTTTGTTGACTCCTTGACCTTAAATATTTATTTATGGATGATATTTTTACTAAGATTTTATTATATGAACATTGACACGGTTATTTATAGAATTAAAAAGCTATTCTCAAAACGAGTTTTAGCTAATATTTAATTAATTTATATGAAAAATAATTTGTATTGAACCTGACTTCAATTTTCATCTGCATGGTTTGAAAAGGAATTCAAATAACTGAATTTTTCCTATTTTTTCATATTGTATGGTATTTTGATTTTGTGCTTTATTGAATCAATGCAACTTTAAACTATAAAATCTGTAATTTAAGATAAATGTAAATCATCAAATCAAGAGCAAGGTTACGAGATACATTATTAGTATCCCACACTAATAATGTCTTCGTAACCTTGCTCTTGAATATGATGATGACTGAGTACTTTATCTATAAGATATACTTTAACTACCCAAAGAAGTATATATTTTTGCCAGAAAATCCGATAAGATCATTTTATGTTTTCTCTACTTTTCAAGTTTTTCTGAATGACACCAAAATTGGAAAAAGTCTGTGGGTATGAAGAATGAATGTATGTTAGCTAAAACTTGACCATTCGTCGACGTTTTCTGAAAAAGGATGTACCGATTTCAAATATTTAATAGCAGAAAAATGCAAAAATTATCGTCCACGTTTGCGCAAAAATACAAACCGATTTTGAAATTTTAAAAATCGTCCTAAAAGATATCAGTTGAGGGATCATGCTTTCTTTATAATAATTGGTCAGGCTGTTTCTTTGCAATTAATTATCGAAAAATTTGTCGCTTTTTATACAACTCTAACGTGAAGCAAAATACCACTTACACCTAGTTTAATAAATATTCTTCATTGCCCTCATCATTCTTTTTTTTATCGCAACTTTATTGTAAAATTGATACTACTAATTATTTCAAGGGCTAGGGTTGATTTTGGATCTATTTTATACCAAAATCAAAAGCATAGGACACAAAAAAAATTTGGTTTATGGTCATCGATAAAGATAAAATATATGATAATATAAGAAGTCCCATTTTCTTTAGAATGAAGGCACAGCATGTAAAGATCTAGATGAGATGTTAGTAAGATACAAAGGCATAATGCTTAGAACTTTACCAATGACTTCGCGCCATTGTAATGGAAACAGAAAATTATGTCCTGGTCGTAGAAGGAGTTCCAGGAGTTACCTGAATTCGTTAAGGATCAACCTGGAAGGTCCATGTGATTTGCCGTTGGATTCCAACATGAATGAAACATGTAAGTAAAATATATTGCACAAGTAATAAATGATGGCACAAAAATTGAAAATTTACTAATGTGAGAGACTCACCAAGCTGTTAAATTATGTTAGTTTGTAGTCAACATACCATTTTTAGATGTCGTCGATTTGCACTTTGAAAAAGTATTTATGAATTTATAATTTTAGATAGTTTGACAATTTTCTCCCGTACAAGGAGAATCAGTTTTGCATTCCCAAACATACTGGGGCATTATAAGAGGATTGGAAACGTTCTCACAATTACTTTATGCTGATCCAGTTGAGCACGTCGTAAATATCCTAAGTTGACTAAATTTCAAATAACTTTCACGATATTTGATTATTTATTGTTGTTTCCTTATAGCTATTGTTAAACAAAACAACAATTTATGACTACCCAAGATTTTCTCATAGAGGAATTTTGCTCGATACATCAAGACATTTCATACCTCTGCAAAAAATCATGCAACTTTTAGATGCAATGTCATATAATAAAATGAATGTTTTTCATTGGCACATTGTTGATGATCAAAGTTTTCCATATGAGAGCTATACTTTTCCTGAATTAAGGTAACTAACAGAGTAGAAGTAAAAATACTCACAAACACTATATGAGAAATTCACATGGTAATACTATTAGTGCAGTAAACGGAGCGTTTTAGGTCTGAATTTTTTTACGGTCCTCCGAATTGAATGAAATTTTGGAATTAGGTTCATCTTACCCTCAAGTTCAAAAGTGAAAACAATTCGGGTTGCGCCATCACCACCCGGGGGGATGACAACCCCTCTCAATTGTGTAATTACATTTTTTCAAAATAACGTCGGAAATCGATAGAAGAACTAATTATAAGAAAAAATGTCTTTTATAGTTTTTCAAAAAAACTAATACTTTTCAAGTTACTGGCCACAAAGATTCATATATTTTGGCGTTTTTTCTTCGTTTTTTTGCAAATATCTCCTAAAATTACATTTTAACGAAAATCATGTAATGAATAAAATAATGTCAGTAAAAATCTTAATAAATCGGTATTACATAAAGTTTTCTAGGAAAAATATTAAGAAAGACTTGAAAGAGCAAAATTGTTTTTGATTTCGTTCAAGATTTAATTGTTGTATTTAAAGCCATCTAGTGTCGAGGTTTTACATTTTATGCATTTCGGTGAAATTGGGTTTTATAGTGCTCAACATAAGCTTAAAAATGAGTGCTGTTACAAAGTTTTTTGCGTGTAAATGAGTAAGCTATCGTGCAAATAAGAAGCATATACGAAGTTTTTTTTCTTTTAATCATATGGTTTAATGAGCGCCATTTCCACCAGAATTAAAGTAATTCACATTCCATCTAGAATTGTCTTCTTCATTATAGACATCTTGATGGATTCTAGCAAATTCACTACTTTAGTACAAACTATGTTCAGAACACTCACGATTTTATAAAACTTTTTTTTCCAATTTTTTAAGAAATCGAAATTATTTTCATTATATCTCAAAAAATAAAAATACGTATAAAAGCATATAGATAAAAATCAAAGGGATCTTTCTAGCTTATTTTTGTTTTTATTATTTTTCTTTCACACAAAAATTGACAAAGTTATGAATGTTTAAAGACTGCGCGGCCGCGCAAATTGGAAAAAAAAGTTTTTATAAAATCGTGAGTTTTCTGAAATAGTTTGTACTAAAGTAGTGAATCTGCTAGAATCCATTAAGATGTTTATAATGAAGTCGAATTCTAGATGGAATGTGAATTACTTTAATTCTGGTGGGAAATGGCGCTCATTAAACTAT
>NW_020537324.1:14669964-14715078 GCF_003426905.1 Ctenocephalides felis | reverse complement strand
GCAAAAAAGTGTCGATATGTCTAAATAATCAACATAATCAATAAACATTTAGATTTAAAACTTATTATATTGTGACGGTAAAAATTGTGAAATTATGACATGGACTATTGGACCAACACTTTGTTAACTTTTTTTTTAAGATATTCATCTTAAGATCAATCTCTCTATAATCATAAGATCATTCTATAATCATACAAAACACAATCAAAATTGACAATTTTATTAACAATTAATTATAATAACACAGTTCGGCTAATTTTAACCATAAACTAATCATTTTTGGTAATAGTTCAAAATCAGTTAAGATTTGTTTTGAAATTAGTGCAGCCACTTTTGAAAAAAAAATGCCATATTACCATAAATCACATACATACTTAAAATAATTAAATTCTTAAATTCGCCTATTCTACTTTATGTCCTCTAACTTTAACTTAATTAATAATGAAATAGATATTCATAAACACTTCACCTAGTCAAATAATCTCCATCTGCTCAAGTTAACCTTTTTATTTCTTTTTAAATATCTTCCATTATTTTATCTTATTCTATGTAAATGAATAATATTGTTACATTCTGTATTATGTAATTTTGTGTAAGTGCATTATTAATTTTACTATATATTGTTATCCACAATGTAAAATCATTGTATTTTTTAGTCCTCTTGAAAGAAATCTGTGGGCTATATATTTACCCTTTTAAAATTTTGATGTAAAAAAATTTGGAGTGACTTGAAATGTTGAGTAGCGATATAATTTTCTGGCGGAACATAAATTTCTCCGGAAAGTTAAAATTATTTTAGTACAGTAGAATTATTTTGTTATTTTCGTATAGCAAAAAACCACACAATTAGTTTTACGTATGAAATTGGTCAAATTATTAAATAGTTAAAAAAAATTTGCTTAATTTTTTGCCAAATTACTGTATCACTTACGTTTGTTGTCAACACAGTCACCTTCTGGTATAGGTTTCATCCCCTGTTTCTGTCGCATCACTATATAACTTGGACGCATATGACCTCTTTGAGAATTGGCCATTCTAAACGTCCGGCGATATTGGCTGATCTCTTGGGCGGTGAGAGGCCGCCTGCAGCGGTCACACTGCACGGCAGGCGAGAGCGGAGCCGCGTTTACCGAACAGCAATCATGGCGAGGATACCGAACTACGCCGCCTGCAGCAAGAGCCGACCCGAAGGATTTTCGCGAGAGGATGCGGAAGGAATTATTTCTGAGAATAAAAAAAAGATGATAGAATTAGATAAGTAAACTAGCGGGAAAAGGCATCGTGCCTTAAGGCAAATTGCTGGAACTTCCCGCACTGTAATCAAAAATCTTGGTACGGAATCCAATAAAAAATTACACAAAGTGTACACATTTAAAATCTCTATAAATATCTGATAATTTGATGACATTTTTTTAAACTTATTTTTATTGAGAATCCATAAACGCTGAACCTGCATTTCCAAAAATTTAATCAGTTCTTCATCTTGTTGATACAAGTAAAATGTTTTTGAGTTATTAAAATCGGACGCGCCTTCTCTTAAAACTGAGACACCGTTTTTGGCACTTTTTAGCCCCGTATCTTCGGAACGGCTAGACATGCCTTTGCCAAAAACTAATCAGCACGTCTCCTTATCAATACGAATCGAATGTTTTTTGAATTATTCAAATCGGTTGATCGGTGTTCTCGAAATCGTCGACGAAAATTTGTATCCGAACACACACACGCGCACGCACACACGCACACACACACACATACATCTATTTTTTCTAAGGTATGCCAAAATGTTCAGAAACCTTTGAAACGTAAAGATATAACAAAATTTATTTTCGATTTTTTGCGATTACTATAACTTACCCTACGGAAGTTAACTAGGTTGCTTGCATGGCATCGTGCCTTAAGGCAAATTAGTGGAACTTCCCATACAGTAATTTAAAATTTTTAAATGCTTTAATTTTTTTTTGAAAATTTAATTTTTTTCAACGCAATCGCGCTGTTATTTTAAAGACAAAATATCAAAGTTGCAGTCTAATAGTTAAACATTATAAATCTTGGTACGAAAACTTGATAGAATTGTAAAAGTAAATGTATATAAAAAATAGAAAATAATCAAATATGGATGGATCAAGCATTGAGTTAAAAAACACGACATAAGGAGAAGTTTCAGCTTAAGATTGTAAGGTTCTTATTAATGTTGAAGTATTAGAATAATAAAAAACAAATACATATTGTTTATGTATATAAAGTATGCAAATATTAAAGAGTGGGCAAAGAAAAGACTCTTCTGAGCACAATCCTGTGAAGAAAAGTAAACTGGATCCAGCCCTACTGCAAAAAAGTGCTTCCTACACGACGTTGTCGAAGGTAAAATGGATGGAATGAAAGGAAGGGGAAGAAGAAGGATGCAGATGATTGACGATTTACGCGAGAAGAGAAAATACAGGGAACTGAAAGCCGAAGCACACAGGATCAAGAAGCATGGAAGCAGAAGTTTGAAAAGAAAACACATGAAAAAAAGGGTAAATGGGTAATTGTTATAATGGGAATGACAGTGGACGGAATCATTTGTGATGGTTCTCCTCACACCATGAACCTGCCATTGGCCAGGCAACCATTTGTTATTATATATATATATATATATATATATATATAATTACCGTGAAGTTGAATAGCTCTCTTGCATCTTCGAACGATCTCTGAATTTTAGTGGATTTCCATTATAACTTTGTTGGTTTCGACCTATTACAAAAACAGATTTAATCAAAATTACAACAAAAATATAATATTTTTATATTTTGCAATAATATTTTTTATTAACCTTTCGTAAACATAGTATCTCTTGAATTAAATTTCTTAGTAGGATTCATGATTGTGGTATATATTATTTATGTATCTGGTGTACAGAATGAAATTATTAGTTAATTATTACGTAGAAAACATGAGTAAGTTTTATTTTTTTTAGTTTTTATTAAAACACTTTAAGATTTTGTATTTGGGTGGAAAAAATGTGCCATATCTGTCAGTTTGACGTTCCGTATCGGCATAGTAATATTTTTTTTCAATTTTAATTTAAAAATTCGAACCGCTGAACTATACCGGCTACTGGGGCGCAAGTCCATTCTATCTATTGACAATAAACTTCTAATTTACAAGGTAGTAATAATAGTAATAAAACCAATATGGACTTATGGCATAGAATTGTGGGGCTGTGCGAGCAAATCCAACATAGTGCTAATGCAACGTGCCAATCGAAAATATTAAAGCAGATTACTGATGCTCCGTGATTTGTTAGCAATAAAACTATACACTATGATCTTCATATTGAATGTATAAACAGAATTAAACAAATCAACAGTGTCAAACATTTTCATAAACTAGAACATCATACAACTCTATAGTCTCTCAGCTTCTTGAGACACCAACTTCAAGAAGACTGAAGAAGAAGCTGCCCAAAGATAATATGGAGGACCCTTAGAACTATCATAACTTCATATGAATAGAATAGTAGAATCACTCATTGAAGTGATTTCTCTAACTATCAATATAATATTCATCAGATTAATTTATAGGTGTGTTTGAAAGTGTGTGTGTATGTGTGCGAGTGAATGACATAAGCCAAATAGCTCATAGAATTGTCATGTATTCTGATTGCTATTGAAAATAAAATTTAAAAAAAAAATTATATCATGAGATAATGTATACATAAATTAATACTTTGAGCTTTCATAAAAGTAATATAACAATTGCAAATGAAACATATTTCATAAATGCAATGTACGATGTAAAAGCTATAATTTTCTGAGCTATTAAATTTATCATTCTCCATAGTTATTCACAGTTCTAGTGGTAATAACTTTTCTGAAGAAATAATTTTCTTCTTGAAGTTGACGATAATAAACGTTGATGACGATGTAACATAACAATTGCGAAACGAATATAGTGGCAATAAGTCATTTGGGTGTTACATAATTTCGCGTATGGTTATGATTCCGAGACAGAGCAAAAATCTTTCCCGGGAATGCTTTTCACTCTCGAGCGACCTGTTTGGAAAGTACCGCGCTCTGCGCACAAAACCAGGTGGGCACTCGGACCCTAAATGAAACGACCCAACGAAATTCATGATGCCTACTTGTAATTTAGATTATTGAATATTAGAGATAACATAAAATGATAGTATCATTCTTATGTAAATGCGTATCTATAATGAGACAATTTAAATTCATCGAAAAAATATGCACATAATTTTAGTTTTATATAATTATATTATAATTACTTCTAATAAATTTCAATTATTTTTAATTTTTAGAACAATATTTCACATTAGTATTCAATGTTAAATGGCAAATATTACGTTAATGATTATAGTATGATCTATATGCAAACAGCCACGGGATAGATGTACTAAGAAAATATTCTCTTCAACCAATTTTTTTGCATTTTATAAAAGCACATGCTTCCATCATTTTTTAAATATTTCTGCAAGTATTACTATAGTTTCCAATTTTTGACTATCATAGGTTTTAATTTTCTAATATTTTTCAGTTATATATGCCATTACCTCAAAATGTGGAGAATTTAAACTCACCCTCAGTATCTTCTTACTAATGTATTTATATTAATTTTCCCTCAATTAGAAAATTGTGAAAAAACACTTTAAGGTATTAAACTAAATTAATACAACTTACTAATTAATAATTATGTCCTCATTTTAAAATGTGGAGAATAAATTCACCCTCAATACTTTTGCTAATACCTCAATATCTATCTTACTACTAATTTATTTATACTAAATTTTTATCTTCTAAAAAATCGTTAATAAATACTTTAAGGTATTAAACTAAAATGCTAAATGATTTAAAATAGTTACACTAATATTCTAGATAGTAATATAATAGATATAAATTATTGCTTTAGAATGTGAAGAATATCAATTAACCTTTGGTACACTTGATTGAATAATTTAAGACAATTTTACCAATATGCAGAATAAATATTTAAACAAAAACTATAAAAAATAATAGTGTATAATAAAGAAGAATTTACAAAATATTATACAACTGTGAAAATGTAACTAAAACCGTATAATGAAACCCCATGTAGATATTTTATTTTTCCGATTTTAATAAATTATTATTTTAAGATTTGAATGATAAACTAGTGGTGTATGGCATCGTGCATTAAGGCAAATTGCTGGAACTTTCCGTACCGTAATGAAATGTTCGAAGAATATTAAATGTTTTCAAATAGATTATTATAAATACTGTAATATTGTCTAATATTTATAAGAATTATAAAAACTGATTTACAAAGTTAAAATAATTTTTTTAAAGTATATTAGTAGGTTTAGAACTTGAGCCAGAATTGAAATTAAAATCTGGATTATTTTCGATATACAAAAGAAAAATTTTTTTTGAAAAAAAATTTTGTTTGAAATAAAAAAAAATCCAAAAGCAATTGTTTTGTCAACACAAGCAGAAATACTGCTATTTTTTGTATATCTAGCTCTGTATCTTTGAATTCGCTGGACCTGCCTTAGCCAAAAATTAAACGCACTTTTTTGAGTTATGCCAAAATGTTCAGAAACCTCTAAAACGTAAAGATATGCAAAAAATTTTATTTTCGTTTTCAGCCCATTACTATAACATATGGGAAGTTAATAAAGAGCTACTCAGATCGAACCCTGGTTGAGTACTGTGCACATAGTGTACATAATAGAAATCAAAAGTAAAATATTAGTATAAAATATGAAAAAAAGAAGCAAAAATTAAAAAATTTAAGTTTAGCAAAGGCCAGCAAAAAATGTTGATAATATCAATTCTACCTCGATATTTTGTCAATATACATATATTAATTTTTCATCATCTAGAAATTGTAAAAAATAAAACTTAGTTGAATACTTCAGAATAATTTCACAGATACTCAGAATAAATTGTTAATGGAAAATATTCTATAACCATTACAATCAATACTATATATACTTTGAGCTAATTTGGATATTTTATCTAGCTCCAAACAAAGAGAATATCTATGTACCTCTATTTGGCTTGAATAATTCATGTTCCTGCTAATTTGTATTCTTGTTTTCTTTTGTAAATAATTATCCTAATAATTAGAAACATTTTTTATGAAAGGGATTTAATAATTTGTTAAATTACGATATGATTATTACGGATCTGGTAGCAATCTCATAAATGCACAAGAAGTGCATTTTACAGGTTGGCGAGAATCATTCATTGATAGTGGCAGTCGGTCAGTTAGTCGCGTTTTGCATCGGAGAGAGTGCATTAAGAAGACGAGTTCAGGAAATTCGTTATTTTTAAGAAGAAATTTATATTAAAATATACATTTAATGAAGTAGGCTACATGGCAAATAAAATATAAGGATACTTTATCGACTGGGTAAGTGACATCATTCAAACATATCTCAAACGCGATACACATTTTTAAATCTTTCTCAAAAATCAATTTATTACTAATTTTCATTAAATTTCCTATTTTTTGTTATTAGTTTTTAATAATTCCTAAAGGTATAATGTAAGATTCATATGATTTTGTAATAAGGTTTCCTATTTGAAATAATTTTCCAAAACTAATAATTTCTTTTGCTACTTGACTTTAAGAAGAAGAAGTTTGTGTTATCAAAAATCATCTGTATAGATGTATTTGCTAATGTGAATTTTTTGTATGAAAGTTTTATTTAATTTGCTATTCTTTGTTTTCCACACCCTTGCGCGTCGTGATTATTATGTACTCGACTGGCAGACCCTTGCAATTATCAGAACGGGCTGGCTTTTTACATAAGCTTTCTGAATAGTTAAAAGAATACACCCTCATAATTTGAGCTTTGTGGCCAAAGTATGATTTTTTGTCGACGTTTTCAAAAATTTAAAAGCTATTTCATGCCTAAAGCCTAAAGTTGATTAGTTTTGTTCAGCGATCGGCCATGCCCTGTCTTTATAAATAACGGATTAGCGGATATTTTGTTAGAATTCCCACTAGGAAATATAAAAAAATCTGTTTATTGATTTTTCCATTTAACTACTGTTAATTGTTTGATACACAAATAATTTGTATGTAAATATGTCTATTATTTAATTATTAAATACTATTGTTCTCTACGATTTTACAATAATATATTCATTTATAAATCACTTGTTTAGATAATGGATAACAATTGTTCTCCTGACTCGTTCCCATCGATAATTGTGAAAGTATAAACTTAGCAAAATTGATAATAGTCAGGATGTGATCTATAAAAAATTATTATATGACTTAAGTCGACTTTAATATCGCTTTTACCTGAGATGAAAGTTAACGGTGATATCCTGCAAATGATTTGTAATGTTTTATCCGGTTAAAAAGCTTGTGTTGACACACTTTGATAGCAAAGTTTCTCGTTTGCAATATGTAGGATATATTGGCGATTGGTTTCTCGTTTCATTTGAAATATTATCAGTAACATTTATGCTCGAATAAAAGTCTTCAAGAAATATTGATAGTAACTACTCCCAGGGAAATAAAACTGATATGAATTGGTAATTGTAATTACTATTTTATGAAATTGCATATTAATTAATTGAAGTGACTGCTTGCTTCATATATTAAGATATAACTTTAAATTGTGAGAAATTATTTTTTGGATTCATTTTTATAGCATGTCCTTATTATTTATATATGCTAAAGGAAAGGCTTTTCGGTACCTACTTTTCAGGACAACATAAATATAAACTAGTTGTTAATTTCAATCAACATTTTTCAAATTTATATATGATCTACATGTCTACATGTTTAACTATCCGCCTGTCTACCTATATGCAATTATTCTCGTTTACATGTTTACTTCCCTACATGCTTCTCCCAAACTGATAGACCTATCTTTGACAAAAACTAATCAACCTGTCTCCTCATCAATAGGAATCGAATGTGTTTTGAGTCATTCAAATCGTTTGATTTGTGTTCTCGAAGAAAATTTGTATTCAAACACTCCCCCCCCCCCCCTACACAAACCAAACATCAATTTTTTTAATGTATGCCAAAATGTTCATAAACCTTAAACAATAAAATAATCATTTTTTAAAAAAATAGGAAACTAATATTATTTATATTATTAATGACCACTTTTATTAGGTCACTCGCTATTTTATTTATATTAAAGAAATAAAGATAATTAAGTTCATCGACGATAATTTATTAGTTGTAAATAGTTTATATATAATCAAGGAACCTAAATTATTTTAATAATATAAATGTTTCATTACATTCAATTATATATAATTATATAATGAGATATAATTAAAAAATTGGGATATTAAAAATTTATATGTGTGAATATATTACTTATAGAACATATAAGTAAGAATTACTTGAAAAATATGTATTATTAAACTATTCGGCAAATGATATATTTAAAATTATATATTTGAGTAAATCAAGTTGTTAAACTGAATTTTATTCTTGAAATATAAATGTTATATTCTATAATTTGATTGAGGTAGTTATTGTTACTTAATATATTTGTTATAAGGACAATACGTATAAATTAATAAAAAAATAAAAAAAGTAAAGAATATTATATTATTAATGTTATTTCGCGTGAATGTACTACTAAATTGTGTCTTTGCAATAAAATATTTTGTTTATGCTATATTCTATAATTTGTTTGAGAAACTAATTTCCAGCTCTAAATTTTAATTGCAAATCATCATAAAATTGCTTTTTTTGTTGAGTGAAAAGTTTAATTATTTTATATGTAAAATATAATTAAACTTAATTTATTTATTTTAGTCGTGTATAATATATCATGTATCATTTTATTTTATAATTGCACGTGCAATTATCTGTAATTAAAGCAAGAAAAAAATCCATACTGCTGAAAAATAATAATAAAGCCATCTTATATAATTTTGTTTATAATATCAAGCATAAAAAAATGTAAATTTTTGTTTATTATATGGGTTAAAATTTAAACACATTTGCAAAATATCTAATAATTGGATAATATTGTTTTTCCCACTCTAAAGGATTATAAATGAACTTCTAGGCAAATGTTGTCAAGCACTTACTGTCTTAATAAATATCTTGTTTTTAATATTTACATACAACAATAAGAAAAATTAACTTATCATTATCATGTGAAAAATAAATCATAACTATTACTCTAAAAAAACCTATGCATACGTATAGCATCATAAACTATAATGACTATATTGTTACAAATATCAAGTCTATAAAAATAATTCATTAAAAAACAACATTATTTCGCGTTAACTTGTTACATTAAAGAGAAAAATAATCAATATTCAGTATCACTATGATACCTCGTTTAACGATAATCTGTATTATGTTATGAAGCAAAGCCATAAAATTAGTGCAGGTTAGATGTGAAATCTTAGGTAAAAAATCTTGATAGCAATTATTTGGCACGCAATATATATATATATATATATATTATATATATATATGTTGAAAAGTAATGTTATTTTCCAATTGATCCAGTTCTTGGCACTTCTGGTGGCCGCAGTAAGATATTTCGAAAGTTCTTGAATGTAACAGCATATATCGCAATACTCGGCGCAAAGTGTTTACGTAAAGGATATTGTCGCATATCCAATTGCCTGAGATGATAAACAATTATATAACTTTTTTATAATTTTATGCTTAATATCGTGATAATTAATTTTATTTTCATAAATGTATAAAAAATTATATAATTACTAAAGATTTACATGCCGCATCTTAATGGAATGAGCTGAGAGAAGAACTCTTGTGATCTTTCTTGAAAGAGAAAACCGAAACAAAAGATAAATTTAATAGGTTCCGCAAAAAATCTTGAATCCATTTCGCTTCCGCATTTATTATTCAACTTGAGAGAGAAGACCACAAATAATCGTAAAGCTATATTCCTTTATGAAATAATATTGGAGTATTGAAGTGTTAAAGATTGATTCAGGTATACTCGTACACCTATTTGCCATACACTTTTTTGGGAAGTTAATTACTAGTTAATTTAATGAAATACTGGTAGTTTTCGTATAATAATTGGTTGAAGCTTAGAAATATGACCTACAACCCATCATATTACATTAACACCTAACACTATTTTTGTATTTTGTCATCTCTATCTTTGACATGTAAGAACACACCTATCCCCCGTTTTTAGGGGGAGTCCATTAATCACGTGAGCGAGTTTTTAAGGATTTTTTGATCCTCCCTCCCCCTTGGTGATACATGGTGATATTCAAAATTAAACCCCCTTCCCCCCAAACATTACGTGTATTTTTAGTTACGTGATAAATCTTTGAATTTTTTTGAAAATGTTTGAATTTAAAAAAAAAATCAGTTGAAAAATAAATACACGTGATATCTTACTATACCCCTCCCTCCCGCACGTGATATTTCGTGGTTTCTGAACCCCCCCTCCCCCTAAAAACCTGACGTGATTAATGGGCGCCCCCTAAAAACGGGGGATAGGTGTGTTCTTACATGTCAAAGATAGAGATGAAAAAAATACAAAAATAGTGTTAGGTGTTAGTGTAATATGATGGGTTGATGGTCATATTTCTAAGCTTCAACCAATTATTATACGAAAACTACCAGTATTTCATTAAATTAACTAGTAATTAACTTCCCAAAAAAGTGTATTCATTCCCCAAAAAATCCAATTTGCTAATTTCAAGTTTCTCGACAATTCAAGTCATTCTGAATCGTTCTAAACAAATAATAGAAAAAATATAAATAGTAAAAATTAAGTGCAAAAGTTTCGTTTTTGGGAAAAAAATCTGAGCCGAATGTGAAAATTTAAAAGCCGAAAGAAATGAGTAAAATATTTATGCAGTGGCCAATTATTGCAAATAATTTGCGTGTGTTAATTTGTCAATGTGTGTATTAATTCTTTCAATTTTGTAATAAAAAAATTGTTTATTTTCACAGTTTCATAGAAAACATCCACAGAGATAGGAACAAATAAAATAAAATCATACATTGTTTTTTCTTTACTCTATAAAAAATTCACATATTTATTTGATATCAAAAAATATGATAATAAATCTACTTATATTTGGTTTGTTTTCAGAACGTGCCCCAAAATTATTCTTACAAAATGCCGCACTTGATTCAAAATAATATCACAAACCTAGTTATGGATAATGATATTTTGAACTTCTATGAAAATCGGCATGTACTTGTTACCGGTGGTACAGGTTTTCTGGGAAAATCTTTATTGGAAAAGCTTTTACGTTGCTGCGATACACTGGAAAAGGTTTATGTACTTTTACGCAGAAAGAGAGGAGTCTGCGCGGAGCAGAGATTTTGCAAATTGAAGGAAAATTTAGTAAGTGGGAAAGGAAATCCATAAAAATAATTCTTTTAAGTAATAAAATTAATTTTGGTTTCACAATGTCACAAATCTCAAAAACATTTATTAAAATTAAAACTATATCTGTTTGGTAATAAATGGTACTATGAAATATTAGGATTGTTCTATGATCATTAATAGAAAAAAAAAAGTTAAATTGTAAACTATTAATCTATTTCATGTTTTTATATATGTATATCTAAAGTAATCTAAAAATGCTAATATAAAAATATAAAATGTTAATTTATGATATAATCTTTTCCAGGTATTTGATCGTATACGGGATAAAAATCCAGATATACTAGATAAATTGGTTTTGATAAAGGGCGACGTTACTTTACAAAATTTAGGTAATAATATAATATTCCAGACATACTGCATATCAGTTTAACATTTCTGAAATTTATATTACATTAAGGCGATTTGGTGGGTGAAAATTTTCGAAAACGATAAAATTATTTAAAAATTATTTAACAAACATATCGATAGCGTGGCATGTTCATCATCAATGATCGCATGATCTATTAAACTATTAAAATAATTATTTCAATTATTCTAATTAATTCTATTATTTTAATTGGTCTATTATTTTAATTGTTTTTTTTTAACAATTATATTATTTATTGTTAGTATAATAAATTTTGATAGGTTTGAGCGAATCTGATCGCAGCCTGATAACCAGCAAAGTAAGTCTGATCTTCCACGTGGCGGCCACAGTACGTTTTGATGAAGGTTTAAAAGATGCAATAAGTCTAAATACTTTAGGAACAAAACAGATTATGGACTTGGCAATGAATATCAGAAATCTGGCAGTAAGTCATTGAAAAATAAAATATGCAAAAAATTATATTATATATAGCGCACGAGCGATATCACTGATATACTGAACAAAAATTAACAAGTCATAATTTTGCTAGTTAATAAGATGATTCTTAATTATGAATAATCTTGATTTTGATAAATATTCAAGCAATATAAAAATACAAACTAAGACGATACAATTGTTTTTGTAGATGCAACAGACTACTTATTAAATATTAGCCAAAGCTCTACATTTTTTGTTATGCTACAAAAGCACTAATAATAAAATCAATTGTTTAGCAAAGTTGAGCATCTAGATGCAAAAGCCTAAAAAATAACACTTACCTGCATCAATTGAAGATTTATTCAGCAATATCAATCAATTTTTAGATGGTAGTCCACGTATCCACAGCATATTGCTATCCAGGCCATGCCATTGTTGAAGAAACTGTAGGAACTCCAGATATTCAATGGACTCATTTAGTAGATAATGTCAAAAACTGGTCATCAGACATGCCCACATCGATCACATCTAGAATATTGGTAAATAATAAAAGTCAATTAAATGAAGTAATTGGATTTTTATGGAAATTGTTTGAAATTTTAGGGAAGACATCCTAACACTTACACTTTAAGCAAACAACTTGCAGAACAAGTTGTTCTGTCTTACAGTCATCGAATACCTGTTACAATTGTTCGTCCATCTATTGGTAAGATAATTAACACGTAAAAGACTTTGTAATTACTAAAATTTCAAAAAAACTAATCAAAATGTTAACACACAATTGTAAATATACTAAACTTTACTATAGTTACAGCAGCTAGGTCTGAACCTTTTCCTGGATGGGTTGATAATATATCTGGCATCACTGGTAAATATTATAAACAATATTTGCACAAGGAAATAAATAAAATAATCTGCAAAAACACAATTTTAATTTTACTGTCTATCCATAGGAATTATGATGGAAATTGGACGCGGAACTATTAGCAGTATATTTTGCGATGAGAATCTAATAGTAGATTTGGTACCTGTAGATTTCGTGGCTGATGTTCTAATTTGTAGTGCTTGGGAATCAGTAAATATTTGCAAGTAAGCGATAAACTAATAACTTATCTTAATACATTGATTGTTTATTAATATCTCAATTTCATTTTTTTAGTAAACGGATAGAATTCTCACCAAGGGTATACAACTGCACATCAGGATCCAGTAACCCGATCACCTGGAGACGCCTGGGTCAACTGACTGTCCAGTGCGCCCGTCGGAACCCCACCAGACACGCAGTCCTTTATCCAGGCTTCAGTTACAGGTTGAGCAGAATTCAGCACAGACTTGTGGAAACACTTCTGCACATGCTGCCAGCAATGGTTTTGGATACCTTTCTCCGCATCAGAGGCGCAAAACCCATGTAATGAAATAAATTGAATTATTATCAGTGGTACTGGTGTATATGATATTGAAATCGATTCTTACCTTTTTGAGCTGAATTATCACCGTTCGTGATTTTTTTTAATAGTAATATATATAATAGTTTTTTTATAAATAGTAAAGAAGGTTCTCAATCCATTCCCAGTATGACCAAGATAGCAAGACGTTTTAAAACAGCAGCTAAGGCTGGTGAATATTTCGCAACGAATCAATGGGAATTTCGTGAAAACAATCTTCGAAGCTTGAATTCAGCGGTTTCTAAGACACAAGATGCTCCACGTTTCTTAACCGATATATCCACAATGGATTGGCCAGCTTATATAGAAGTCTACATGCTAGGAATAAGAAAATATGTACTGCGAGATGGATTAGAAACTCTTCCTTATGCTAGGCGAAAACTTCATAGGTAATAAACCTTAAATTTTAAGAAAATATTCAATTGGCAATATAAATTAACAATTTTATCTTTTCAGGCTATATTGGGCACAAAAATGTTTTCAATTTTTATTTTTTTATATGCTATACAAGTTCATGTTGAAGTTCTAAAACGTGAAACCAGCTTTTGCCAGTGAACAAAAATTTTGATATATTATTGCAATATAAATATTACAATTAAATTAATTATTATATTTTACGATAACATTATACTAAATTATTAAACTGTATTAGCATAATGATTAATTAATAAGGTAATAATGGACAAAATGTCTCATATTGTATGTATCGATTTATTGCATATGAGTATCTATAATTCGGCACATAAATATATTTTTATATATTTTGATTCTATATAAAACTACAACTAATATACGAGTTTCATATATATTAGTTTAAGATCGAATGTAAAACTTAGTTACAAATAATATATAATCCAGGATTCCATATGTTTAACCCTTTCCACTCGCGAATTCCGAGAATTGTATGAATTTGGCTGCCGGAGCGGCGGCATCTGAGTGGAAGGGTTAATATTTCATATTAAACTTTATAAGATATATTATTTTATAAAAATCTATTTTACTAATAGTCAACAATAAATATTTATCACGTTCTGTATTTGGTTTAAATTAATTAGTAATTATATTATTATTTTAGTTTGCATTCTACTGCCTAAGGTAATAATATTTATATTTTTTTATTCATATTTTTATACAAAAATATATAAATATTATATTAATATTAATCAAATACAATAGAGAAGTCAGTTTTAAAACTCCTACGATCTATAGAGTACATATTATCAGCTGTGCATTCATAAACTCCAGCATCCATTTGTGTAGCAGGATCTATCTCAATTTTAGATTTAACTTTGTCAGCACCCATTCTCCATTCGTGTACCTACAAAATAATAATTTATGATGACAAATATTAATAATAAAGCTGATTAGCACAATTGTATACTTACATGCATATAGATATGCGTGAAAATTTCAATACCATCTTTAAACCATGTTATATGAGGTCTCGGAGAGCCCTTAGCGATGCACAGAAAAGCTATTTTGTGACCCAGAACGTATTCATAATCAAAATGTGAGGCTAACAATATTTTTGCACCCTGAAATTTAATAAGACAGTGATAATAATAAAGCATTATACCAAGATTTTCAGAGCAACACACATGAAAGATTTACCTTAACCCTTTCCACTCGGATGCAGGCAAAATACATATAAATCTCGCAACTCGCGAGTGGAAAGGGTTAATAACCATTATATTACCTTAGGGGACGTAGGTTATTAGGGGGAGGGGGAGTTTGACAAAAGCTCACGAAATATCGTGTATACTACGCTAAAAATACGTGTATTTATTTTTTACCTGATTTTTTTTAAAAAAATTCAAACATTTTGAAAAAATAATCAAAAATTTTAGAAATTTTTCTCGAAATTAAAAATATACGTGACGTTTGGTGAGGAAGGGGAGAATAATTTTGGATATCACCACATATATCTAAGGATGAGGTGCGGTCCTAAAAACCTTAAAAAGTCAATCAAGTGATTAATGGACCCTTAGTGGTTTTTAGTATTTACGATTTATCCCGCTAACAATTTTTTTAAGCTAACAAAATTTATGTTCCCTAAACGTTAATACCATATAATATTAAATAAAATATGTTCAGATTTGTAAGATACCATATACCAAAGCTTTTAACATCAAGCTACTGATTACAGTTGAGAAAAAGGAAGATAAAGACATCAATTATTGAAAAGAATTACAAAACATCATAATGAGATCACAAGTAGAAAAAATAAGCATTAATTATTTTATATCATAAATGTTAATTTTGTTTCATATTCATATTATAAAATTATTTTATATTGCTGATCTTAAAAAAAATTACTAGTATTATTTTGAATGATATATTGTGTATTGAACACTTTCCTTAAACCAAGGCAAAAATAGTATGAAAAATTGAAACGTATTTTCTTAACCAAAGATTATATATTTAAACAAAAGAATATTTTCAATCGAATAAATATTTAACTTATGCCACAATACAGTAAATGATACCTGTAAAATTTTTGGTAGGTACAATAGCTTCAATATATCCACTTATCTAGACTGTAATTTTTATTAATAATAAGAATTATATACTCACGTTATTATTGTTATAATATTGATCCGAATCCTTATCTCTATATTTGCCAGTTATAGGTAAACCAATTTGCATCTGCAAAAAAAAATTATTTGAAATTAGCAAAATAGTAATTAGACTTATTACCTGATTCGAGTAATAATAAATCTGTTTAATCCTGTTATTAATAAGCATGTAAATTTTTTTTAACATATTATATTATGCACTATTTTCTTTCACCAACATTTAAAAAATCCTTAAACTTAGTAAAATTAGTTTATGAGAGTTGTTTCTACTCACCCTAGATTTGGTCCTCGATCTGGTCCTTCCTCTCCTGGACCCAATTTGTATTGGGCCAACAAGTAAGAGGACACACAAAATAATACCCCATTTCATCACGACTGATAATTATTATATTAATCACTTAATTATTATTTCGGTCAACAATTTCGATTATTTGTATCGATCTTCGTATTGAACTGTTACCGGGAATCAGGCTGTGTCACCGGCCGGCCTGGGCTAATAGAGCTCTGGTGCCCTTTTCGCTGTGCAATGTCATTTGTTTTGAATTTGTTGTTATTAGGAAGAGCAATTTGATCTACGCAGTGTGTTCAGTTGTACTTAATAAGCCATTTAAAACGAGGGGTCTCGATTTGGCTGATAGCTTTCTATCAAATTAAATCCACAACGGTACGCGTCGAAATAGAACAACTGGTTTCCACCCGACATGAAACGGAATAATACACTCAGTTGTAGGAATTTAAAATAGAGTATGTAATTTTTATATGATAAATTGAAATGGCCGTGAATTTAAATGATAACTGTATAATTTAAATATATATTGTTGCCGAATGATACCACCAAAGCATGGTTTTTGAATGATGCTAAAAACATTCCTCGTCATTCTGTATCAATTGTTAGACTAAGAAGATCTCATTGGAGTTCTTCTTAGACATAGCTCTCAAATATTCTCAATTTAGCTCATAAGAATCTTTATGTATTTCTGATTTCTGAACAGAGTTTAAAAAAAAATCCTGTGTCGAATGAGGCCAAATTTAGCAAAAGTATGTGTGTGTACACATGATCCAAATTTTAACCTTCTGTCGACATTTTTACAAAAACTGTTGGATTTATACCAAAATTTTCAATGTACTGAGTTTTGTATGACAATAGACCAAGCTGTTTCTTTGTAATTAGCAGAAAAGTGTAAAATTTTTCGTTTACAATTATCGTACATAATCCTGCACCGATTTTAAAAATTCAAAAACTCTTCGAGAGAAATTGGTTGGGAGTTTTTGGTAAAGATCGGCCGGGTCGTGTCTTGTTAATTATTTTTTTCCCATTTTGATGAAACATTGAATAACGATAGATTTGTAGTCTGGAATGCAATATAGTGCTAATGGTGTAGCTTGCAGAGCTCGTTAAAAATGACACTATACTTAGTATGTGAATATCACACTATTTTCTATAATTTAATAGGTACTTTGTTAAGATAATTGATAATATTTCAGTTTCTCATTATGGATAAGAAATAAAATTTATAGTAGATTCTATAGTGAATAAAATACCCAAATTACAGCATTCTAATACAATCATGTAGCCTGTAGAGCTCGTCAAAAATGGCACAACTTTCTTGAACATAATATATAAATGTAACAATATTTCCATATACTTGAGCGGTACTTTGTTCAGATAGTTGTTGATATTTCAGTTTGTAATTATAGATAAGAAATAAAATTAAGTGCAAGTATAGTATATACTAAAATTCTGTAGGTCTACTATAAGCAGTTGAATTATAAAACTTCATCAATGGTTAGAATTTAAATTGGCGCTTTGGCGATTCTAATAAAAATTTATGGCGAACATCTATATACGTTACGTGTTTCGTAGGTAGCTACTGATTACAATCAATCAATTATTGAAAAGAATTACAAAACGTCATAATGAGATTGCTTTAGAAAAATTAGGATTAATTAATAATTATATATTATAAACGTTAATTTTATTTCATAGTCATATTATAAACTTCTGTTTTAAATATTCGAAATATTTTTGACATAAATCAAATTTGTCTTTTAGATTCAGAATCATAGATAATTTTTATGTATTCAGAATATTTTTTTGTTTTTCGCAGCACATTGAAAATTAGAAATAAAAATAAAAAAAGTCATATATAAAATTAGGCATCAAGAAAAAACCTTCACCTCATTTCAGAAAGACAACAATTACCAGTAGATTCTCTCAACAATATTTTTGTTTTATGTATGTAAATTCAAATATAACTTACTCATGAGTACCAATAAAATACAGCATGGGTGTAAGTGGCAATGTGTCTAAAAGCAAGTTGTATCAAATGTAATATTTCCGAGTCCAACGATTCAGAATAACTTGAAAGGTAAAGAATTCATAAAATTACCAAATCGGATTGTCCGGCGAAAAAATAAAGATCTCGTGCTGATAATAATTAATTATCAGTAATATATTTCACTTTTCACTTTTATATCACAAATAATTTATTTTATTTAGTTAAAAGTGTTACATAAAGCTCATAAAACAATCTGTTGAAAATAGCCATTAAAGTTTTAATTGCGCATAAAATGTGTCATATATATGTCGTAATTACAACACAAAAGTAAACAACATGTTTAGTACTATAAAATTAAACAGTACTGTTATTAACAATAAACGTCTGATTCTTTGAAAAATATAATTGTAAGTATTACAATATAGTATATTATAATAACAAAGTATTGGACAACATATGGTAATAAATAGAATTTTATTTAAGCTTGATTAATATTTTACTTACCCCACGTAACCGGTTTTGGCTAAATTATATATAACGTGGTAAAAAATCATGAAATTATTTTACAAAACTGTATATTTTAAGTATTATAATATTAACTTATATATTTAAGTCCTAAATCAATATGTAAAGTAACTAATTATACAACAATTAAACTTATGTAAACGACGATACAAGAAATAAGCATAATAGGCATAATAATGTTTGTAAAGCTCGATCTTTTATAAATACTATCATATTAGTATTACATTATTACATGATTAAATTTTAATATTAGATTGATGTTTTTAACCATATAATCATTGATTAATTAAATAATATTAAATATGAAATAATTTAATAAGCAATCATGTCGTAATCTGTTCGAAATCCTCGTCTATCTATTGCATATTGATTGTCTGCCAGACATTCGTAATATCCTGGAGGATAAAAACATCAAATTGACTAATATTTTTATAAATAATATTAATAAAAAATTATAAAATAATATGACTGAGGTAAACCATACCCATTTTCCACTGCGTTAAATTTAATTTTTTCCTTAACATTATACTATTTGTAAAAAAAATAATGGAATAAAAATAATATCTAGGAGTAAAGGTCTTACTCTAAGTAAGTCTTACTGTAAGACTGTCCAGTCTTGACAAATTGTTCTAATATTTTATTATTCACACATATTGTATAAATTGTTATTTTTCAATCTGCAGCAATATTAACTTTGACAATTTTTTTTTTATTATAAAATAATTTATTTGTAACATCTTATAATAAAACTATTACTAGTTATTGAAATATTGCTGAGAAGAAACGAAGTGATCTTAGAAATTTGCAACTATTATATTAAAATATTTTAAATATTCAGCGTTTGTTATCATTAGATAATAAATTAGATATTTAAAAAGGTAAATATATATATATATATATATATATATATATATATTTATATCCAATAATCTAACCTGCATCTTTTTGGGTCGTAGGATCAATTTCCATTTTGGATTTCAAAGTATCATTTCCCATCGGCCATTCATGAACCTAAATTTATTTTATGTTAATTATTATTTAAAATTTATATGTTAATTATATTAGTATCTGATTGAAATAATTACTTGAAAAAATCGGTGATGAAACAACTCAACTCCATCCTTAAACCAAGTGATTGAAGGTCGCGGTAATCCTATAATTTATAAAAAAACATTAGAAAAATATTTATGAAATTTTTTCTTCATATCAACATTTAATATCTATGCAATTCTATTTATCATAAAATGCTGTTTTTAGATAATTATAATATTTTACCTTGAGCCATGCAGAAAAATGTGATTTTTCTTCCTAGCATATAATCTAATTCGAAGTGTGATGATTTAACTATTTTGGCTCCCTAAAATCAAAACTATTACATTAATTACTTCAAGAAAAAAATATAAATATAAAGCAAATTCGTAATATATAATTAAATAAGTGATTTAATAAATCTTAAACTTCATTAAATTAAATTTACATCTTTGTGGTCATAATAGTTAATAGCTGCCGGGTTCCTATATTGTATTTTTTCAGGCTGTTTTCCTTTGTAATTGTGCTTTCCATATCGACCTCCTGGAATTACTGAAATAGAAATATTTAAATTAGTTAGTACAATAAGTTTTAAATAAATTCATAACAATTTCAGAATTATATTAATTTTAAATACCTCGCATTGCATCCAGTTCATTGAGAATAATCAGGCATAAACAAAAGGAAATGAAAAATACTTTCATATTTATAAACTTTCAGTAAACCTGTAAAATAATTTTCATTTATAAAAATATATACATTTTTAATTTATTATATATTTTTTCATAATATTTCTTTGTGGTCCAGCCATTAGCAGATCATCGAAATTTTTTGGACAAAACTGGCTTGCAGATTCTTAAATTAAAATTAGATTAATAACAAAGAATTATATGTAAAAACAGTATTGTTCTTCTATAATGTAATATTTTTACATCTATTATATTATATATTATTATATCTTATATTTTTTACTATTGTATTTTTTTTTGTAATATAGTAGAACTCCGATAAGACGATTTTACTGCCTTTTGCCTTTGAAATTTATACTCTACTTTACTAAGGTGCGTTTTTGGTACTACCCCTGGTAAATCGTCTTAACGGGGTTTTGTTATAACTAATTTAACAATTTTTTTAGAACATTTTTTAGAAACAAGTCTCGATTTATCATAGTATTATTTTCTGTGAAATGTGTACAAAAACTTTTATAACATATATTTCTCTTGAACTTGAAATAACGTGCATAATTTTCAGAATAAAACTTGCAATATAAAGCGAAATGGGGTGTTATGACTATATTCTACTGCATAATTTATTGCTTCCGTACAATTTAATTTCACACATTCTATTCACGGTCATAATAACTGTTAAATATCTTGAATTTTATGTTAAAACATGGATAAAAACGTGCATTCTAAATATATTCTCGTACGTAGAGGTATACTTCTGAATTTAATCAACGAGAATGGAAGAATGATTTGATGAAAATATTTAGATGTTACAAGTGATATTTATCGAACTGTGGACTAACTATATTATAAACAAGCAATTGTTGATTTTAAAATAAAACCGATTTCAACAATACAACAATAATAAAAAAAATATATTCACATTAAAGCGAAAGATGTTTCAAAAACAATGTTGATCAGTCGAGCATAAACATTTTAATCTGCAAGGGTGCATGCTTGATGTTTTACTTGATGTTTTATTAATTTTATTGAATAAAAAGTAAAATACAAACCGCAGTATATTAATAAACACTGTCCTGAATCTGACACTAATCGCAACTGACAATGAAACCAGTGTCATACTTATTTACAACCATCAAACATTAAATCAGTTCCTCTCAAATTGCGAGGGGAACGCAAATCTGATCAACAAACGTCCAATTGGACTAATATAAATATTTTCAGAACTCGTTTTACTGCGAATTAATATGAGGTTTTGCATATGCAAAATAATTGGAATAAAATAAAATTACAAAAACATTATAATTATGCAAATAGCTTCTATTTTCTCATAAATAAAAAGCACTCTCTCATCAGCAAAATCTCATCAATAAAAGACACAAATTATTTTAAAAAAATATTAAAATCATCTACGTTCATTCAACATATTGGATTGAAATAAGAGTTATATTATTAAAAAAAATATATATTAAATTTAAGACAATTGAATTATAATAAATATATTAATAGCAAAAATTCAATTTTCTTAAATTAAATATATAGTTTTTTACTACTAATATGTCTCTTGCCCAAATTTTTTGTTCAATGTACTTTTATATTTTTTTAAATCAATTTATGTATTTTTGCAATGTTTTTTTCTCTCGAAGGGTCAACCTGAAGATCAAAACGTATGAAAATTTATAAAAATTAATTTTATTTTGATTTTATTATATATATATATATATATATATATATATATATATGATTTAGTAGTTAATTTTGATGTTGAAATATATGAGTGAGTTCTTGAGGGCGATACATCAAACAAAGAAAAGCCAAAGATTTATAAAATAATCTTTATTTCCAAACGTTTCGACATTCAATTTAATGTCATCATCAGTGGATCTAAAAACAGTATGAAAAACTGTTTTAGATCCACTGATGATGACATTAAATTGAATGTCGAAACGTTTGGAAATAAAGATTACTTTATAAATCTTTGGCTTTTCTTTGTTTGATGTATCGCCCTCAAGAACTCACTCATATATATATATATATATATATAGATGCTTATATAAAATAAAAATATCTTTGAAATTGTAAAGAATGTGAACTAAAAATATAAAAAATATAAAAAAAATAAAAATAAAAAAAAGATTTTATAAATTTATTATATACAGAGTCTAAAACTTAAATAAATTAAAATTATCTACATATCTATATAACTTAAATAAAATAAAATTATAACAATAAAAAATAAATAAATAAATAAAATATTAAATAAATAATTATGACTATACTAATCTAGGAAATTTGGAAAAAAATATACAGGGATACAAAAGCGTTCATGAATAATTTACAGTGCTAATCGCTTTTTTCACGGACAATATAATATTAGAGATAATAACGCAAATCCGTACTTTCACACAATTTATCCAAATAAATTGCTGAAATAACGAGAAACGTAACAATATATATTTTGAACTAATAACTAGCAAACTACACACTTTTAATCTTGAGTCTTATTTAAATCATAATATAAAATATAACGTTGCAATGATAATAGTAATAATAAATACACATATCAAGTCTGGTGAAAATAACTTTTCAATTTATGCTTCCTAAGGTTGAAATAATTAAGATTAAGAAGCTATCAAAAACACAATAAATTAATACAATTTTTAAAATAAATAAAAATTGTATAAATAAGTCAAATTATAAATAACAGTATGAATAAATCAAATGATATATTCAATGTACATAACTATGAAAATTAAAGTATCCACCATAAATGAATTTGATATTTTAGATGACTAATAAACCTCATCGATCGTCCATGAAATTTTCATGTTTCCTTCTTGTCCCTTATAAAATTATGCACATAACTTAAAATAAATAACGATTTACGTGATGCCAATTAGCCAACAAACAATTTTACTCTCACCAAGATGTGTCCATTACAATTGGCACCACATAAAGCGGCTTTGAAATAAATACATAAAATTATATATGGCGTGTTCTAATTGTTCCTAGTATTGTAATTGTCCTCTGTAAGCTAACTGTTGAGCATTAAGGGTCGGATCGCCACCGGCGATACTCCTTTTCCAAGAGTTATCACCCCAACCGCCCTCTTCGGCCTGCTCATGCTCGTGGTCGTAATGGTGCTCATGCTGGGCGTGCTCATAATAGACCACCTGAGATTGAGGGTTTCAGTTTGGCGTATATTGTTTATATGTGATATATTTATGAATTGTATAAGTGTAAATGGGTTTGATGAATCCTTATAGCACACCCAAAAGTGCATTTTCGTATAGGAAAATTTTAATTTTCAAGCAAGTGGTAAAGGCATATCAGAAACAAGTTTTTTGCCTGGGTTCTGCACACTTGTTCACATAAAAGTTTTACAATTGCTATTACAATTGCTATACAATTTGGCTTTAAAACATTTACCTTTAATTACATTTTTTTTATATAAAATTAATTGCAAGTAACTGCAAAGCACTTGAAACGTTCAATATAATAGAACACACTATAGCTTTTGACAAATTAATTAAATAAGACAAGAATAAAAAAAATGTCAGAAAGGAGTACATTTTTCTCAAACTCCGAAAAGAATTAGGATGTAATTAGAGAGTAATATGTAGTTAATACAAACTGAGTTTAGACACTTACTTAGTGACATAACTATCGTGTGCCCAAATAACTACCCAAAATTGCACTGAACTAGGTGCACTTTATCCGATAATGAAAGGTTTTATTTTTTAATATTTCTGATTTTGAAATAATCATTAATAAACGTGGAAAATTAATTGGCAGTGACATTTGTACAAATAGCTAATGATAAGCTGATCTACAAATAAAGATCGTATGTTTTTATAAAACGGTTATTTATGTCATTAATAATCTTGAAAATTATTAATATATTAGTAATAAAGCATTACTAAAATAATTATAATAAATTTTCATAAATAAGATTTGATAATAATAATAAAACGAAAAAAGTTACATTTGAATTTGACTTAGTGAGAAAATTATCTGGAATAGCAAAAATTTTTCGGAGAACAATTACCTTTTTCATGGACATAAAAATTTCAATATTTATTAATTACGATGCGAAATGTAAAAATCAATTAATAGTATACAAATTATCTGTTCGTATCAGTATTTCAAGACTAATATTCTTATCATTTACTGTTATTTTAACAATATTTGTACGTATTATGTTTTTTGTAAATAGTACTAATTAGTGGTGTTTGAAATTGTAATGTGTGATGGTTGTAAATGTAGAAGCAAATGTGATTCTAGATGTATTTCCATGAGAATAATATAAGTGCAAACTATATAATATTAAACGATTATCGTTATAACTATATATACATAATTAGGCAATAAGCTCTTTACAATATAAAATTTAATTTGCAACTAATGCAACTAGTGCATTACAAAATGGAATAAGTATTAAAGTAAATGTTTGTCACTTATTTGAATACTATCATTATAAAAATTATATTTCAATTAGAGTATTAGCTTCCAAAGAAGAGCAAAAATGTTTAATATAGACAAACTTTTACTCACTCTAATATTAAAACATGCAAACATATAGTCATTAGTAACAAAAACACATAGTAATTTATCTAAATAATAAAAAAGGATCTCATAATTAGGGAACATTCTAAAACAAATAGTGTATGATTACAATCATATTGTGCAAATAAATAAACAAATACGATACATATGCGGTGATACTTATGAAAAATACTATAATGTTCATAATAATAATTATGATAATAATGATATTATCTTAAATTAACGTTGATGTATCGATGTTCTACGAAACTAAAATTTTCTTATTTCAATAATTATAACTTATAATAACTTTACGAAATAATCATCGATAGCTAAAGAACTGCTAGTGTCTAAAAAGATTGACGACGCAGGATTAAAGCCGCATAACTTGTCTCCAGAATTACTTTCTTCTTGAATTGTTTAAAAAAAATTGTCTAGTACCAGTTCAAGCCAGGATACATTACTAAATTATAGTTAGATCTATTAAACGTTCAAAATGATCAAATACGCCTTCTTAATCATTGCGTCGCCAATATCATGGTGGAACCAGCATCCGTAGCTAGATCTTCGCGTCCAAACTGGCCTTTAAATTCTTGGTATATATAATTACAAATTGACTATAATCCACATATTAATTTTGTCGATGGTATATAAGTAAATCTTCCATACCATGACTTTAAACTAAACAATTATCCTGATTAAAATATAACAAAAAAATTTAAAGCTTATGACCGGCATAAGCTAATTGGTGAGCATCAATTTGATCGTTGTCAAAACTGCGCCTACTCCACAAACTTGACCAGAAGCCTTTGTGTTTGTCGGCGTCAACATGTTCATGATCATAAAAATGCTCATGTTTCGCGTGCTCATGATACACCACCTTAAATTATTTCGAGACAAACTAGTCAAAATGTCCCAGACATTTAATACAAACCGATAACTGAAAGATCATTTAGTTCTTGAATAGCTTCTAAAGATAATTGATCGATAGTGGATGCAACTCTAAAAAAGACATCACTTGCGTTTTCACGAAATTATTCAAAACCCGAAAAGTTTTCTGAGTTTATTGAACTTACTTGAACTTATTATAAGCGCTTTCAGCAACTTGCGTTATTTAATGTAGTATTTTAATACTAACACTTAAGTTTAACTTATCCATAGGAGCTATACATGAAGAATTAAATATCTTTGCAGCAAAATTAGGAGATGGCAACAGATCAGAGAATAACAAATAATAATACTATTGCAATTGGTAAAATCTCCTAAAGAAAAAGGAGCAAGGGCATTAAAAAACTTTAACAAAAAAAAAATTAAAGATTTGCTCCAATATACATTAAAATTTTATGCATTGTCTTGAAATTGCAGAAACTTATGAGAGCAAACAATAAAAAATATCTGGCATTCTAAAAAGTCTAAATCTGAAAAAAAAAAACTAGAAACGATTTTAATAAAATAATGCTGACAAGAGTGATTTTTGATAATAAACCACTTTTTAAATTTACTGTTAAAATCTGGTTTGGAATCTGTTTCAATCAAAGTTATTTAGCCATCTAGAAAGTTAGTAATATTTAAAAAAAATTACCACATCAAGATACAACTAAAAATAATATGAGCAAAAATAAATTCAAGTTGATTATGAAAAACATATAATATTACAGTGTTAGAAAAACAAGAATATTAATAGGGTATGCATAATAATGATGTTTCTTCAGAATGATTAGTACGTCAGCAGTTTTAAAAATAATTAATGTTGTAGAGATTATCATCGTTTGAGTTCTAGATGAAGCATAAAATTTATTACAATTAATACATTAAACGAAAGTTATAAAAATGAAAGCAACGCTCAAAATATACCATGCATATTATATAGACACATTTAAAATATTACCTTTTGTGGATCATGTGCCTTCTTTAGGTCCAAGAAGAACCTCGCAATGTTGATCAATAATCCAACAACTGCTACGGCCAAAAATTTAAACTGCATGTGAGCCGATAATATTTTAAGTAAAAGCTCGATTTTAGATTTGATCAAAGCTCCGATTAAGAATAGTACCATGAGCTTGGTTTGCTTCTTCTTCTTACCTCTGGACGCTGTAGAAAATGGAAATTTTTTAATTTATTGTAATTATCAACATTATTAAAAATGTCGAAATCAAGAGTTGGTTTTCTGTAATCAATTAAGATGGGTGTTTATCATTATACAGGGTAGACTAAAGGCTTTGGTCTTACTTAAAACCTCATAATTTTCAAACCACATTGGAGACATATGTGTCCTAAAGTAACTATCCTAACAAAAAACTATCCGAAAAATAAATATTTTTGGGATGTTATTATCAATGCAGTAACCTAGTTTCGACATAAAGTTGAATTCTAGGACATCCTGTGCATATTTTTTTTTATAAATATGTACTAATATATTATTCTATTAAATATTAAGTAAAAAATATGATTACATTTACTTCCAGAAAAAGCATCGGCGTATGCTTCAGGAGAATCATCAAATTCATCATCAGGAAATTCTTCAGTACTTTGCTTGTTTTTGTCAGCTTTGGCACGCCCTGTCTCCACCACGTCTTTAGTTGGCTCAGGATCACTGAATTATATCAATAAATAAATATTTATATAACAAATATAAATAATTAATATAATATGTGTCAGAAATGAATGATAATTAGTGTCTCAATTTAGCCACATAGATTAAAAACCTAACGGTAAACATGTTTAATAACGTTTAAAGTAGAGAAAGATTTATTAGCATTGTTCAAAATAATATATATATATGTAATTAACATACTTGTATTTACATTTGGGTGTATGGTGATATGTAGGCAGATGTATGTCTAACAATAGCTTACAGCTCTCCTTTTCCTTCTATAATAATCTTAATCTGTTCTATCATCGGTAGTATAATTTTATATCAAATTTTATGAATGTTTAATAAAGTGCACATTAACTTTGATTTGTAATTTAGTATCACTACATTGTATGTATATTTGTGATGTGGTTCTTTTCCGCTTTTACATATATTTTTAAAAATCTTTTCCTAAATCACTTAAGTAAATAAAAGTGATCCAATGCCAAAAGGTTATTCAACTCTCAACTCAACACCTTATCACCTAGTAGCTTAAATTAGATAGAATGATAATAGATTCTACTGAGGAGAAAGTTCCAAATGACTAATCTATATTCAACAGAGACAAAAAAAAACAATTTAGGAATCTTACCTTTCAAGATAATTGGAAACTACACCATAAGCACGACTTATATCAGTTCTCAGTGACCTGGCCAGTTTTGGAGTATCGTAGAGGGCTCTTTGAGACCATGTGTCGTGAGATGTTTCTTTGCCAGCTTCATCTAGAAAAATAAGGAAAATTATATAAGAAAATTGTATTTAACATTTTAACATACTCTGAAACAAGTATCAGAACGAATTTTTTGCATAAAACATTATTAAGGTTGCACGTTTCTAAGATCATAAGGAACCAACGTTGTGAAAATGATAAAATTACGATCAAAATTACGAATTTCACGACTCTTAATTGGTATCAATTTTATAAGGTAAGCGTTATATTGGAAGTAAATTTAATAGTTGATTAAAGAAGGAATTTTTTTGATAATAAGTATGCATTGATCGATCACTTATATTAATTTAAGAATCTTCGAGATTAGTTATTATATTAAATAATTCTTATTGAATCTTATTGAATATTATATTGATATTGAATAATTCATCTGAATCTCTATATCGGGTATATATTATAAGTGTATTAATAGTATTGTGCGTTTATAATTATGTGTTAAATTAATTAAAAGTTAGAGTTTTTTGTCCATTTTTTTGGAAAAAAAGTTTAATGCCATTTTATTCTCGACTCTCGAATTGATAAGTATGATAGACTTTAATATACTATAGTTTTCGTTGCATTTAATTTATTTTATTTCATTTTCATTTTCATTTCAATTTTATAATATATAATTGTATATTTAATCACATATTATATATATGAAACATTAAAAAAATTAAATAGTTTCTCTATAGATAATCTAAACTGAATCAACTATACTATATCACTATCTCTCACAATAAACGTATCATTTACGTTTTTATCCATTTCCTCACAATTATAATCAATATCAAGATCATTTATTGTGGTATGTGTTTAATCATGTGAACTGAAGATTGAAGAGAAAACACTTTATAATTATTAATAAGAAAGTTTGCTTTTTCAAAGGAAAGAATACTGTTCCAGTCACCTATGCGAGTGGTTTCTAAATCGACTGTGTGCGATTTTTATATCAATTATTTGCACTCATGCGATAATAATATTGAATTTAAATTAAAGCAATTAGAGTATAGTAATAGAATTATTTGTGCCTATTTATTATCAAAATTCAAATGATAATTTATACTTTTGAGATATTGTACGTTTAATTTAAAGACTCATTGAAATATAATATATTTTTTTTCAAACAATGTACTAATAAATATAGACTCAATCTAACAGGTAATCACAGTTTTAATCAAGTTATCAATATTTAAATCCCATAATAAAAAATTAAACTTAACTTATTTTTTAACTTTGAAATATCTGAATCGAAATTCAGTGAATTCAGTGTTAGAGTTAGAGTTGACAACCCTTGATGAAATTATTTTTTTTATATAAAATTGAACTTTTTCATAAGCTCAAAAAATCTTGATCGAAATTCAGTCAAAAACGTTCATGACAAAAAGCGAGATAAAAAAATGATGTAATTAACATAATAATTCTTATGAAATGTGCGTCTGTTGACCTAAAAATAAAAAAAATACGCGAATTCAATCAAAATATGCAAAAACCTGTCTATACTTAACATTTTCCCAAATTTTCACGCCAAGTGGATTATAGTACAGATTATGAATGCCTAGAACATAACCACACACACACACATACAAACATCTATTTTTCTATGTATAGACAAAGATGAAATATATTCAATTTAATGATTTATATAATAAAAATATTAAAGAAGCTGAGATTTCAAGGATTTTTTATAGAATTTGTTCGGACGTATTTTCGTTTTATTATATTGACCATGAAGGTGACAATCTTCATGGCATTGAGCTTTTACACGGTGTAGTTGCTACCCCTTGGTAGAGGCGGTAGCGGGAAATTTAATATATTAATTGTCCACTTTTAAAAGTAAAGTCCGCTTAACAACATGTATAATAAATAACCAAAAAATATATCTGTTTTCATTATAACTTAGTAACAAATCAGTGATTGTAACAAGAACTGCAACAAATACATAATATACAAACCAATCAGTGTTTAATACAGTCCATAGCTACAAGGGTTAATTATAACCTAACAACCTGAGTTAGTCGAATGAGAGTTTTAATAAATTCTATAACTAAGTGACGGTATATAAAATTAACAAAAAACTTGTATCTCAATAAAGTCTATCTAGTAACAATAAAATTTCAATATTTTTTGTAATAACTTTCAGGTTTAAAAAACTAAGAGTTTCACTTGATTTTTCGAAGGCAATCCAATAAATGCCCTATCAATTTGTTATTTTTTGTGTTAGACTGTAACCCAGTGGTAGGCAGTCTTATTTTTTCAATTATCAACTCCACATTGCTTAACATATATCATTATAATGGCATGCATATAAAATATTTAAACAACATATCAACTATATGTGGCAATATTTTTTGTTCTTAAATTACATTAGCATTACTAGAAACTATTTATGTTATCATTTATAAGAAATGTTTCTGCAAAAGTAATCGAAGTGCAATTAAATTGGTTATGCCACAAATAAAAAGAATAAAATAGCAAACTGTAATGAAATGAAATCAACTTTTATGAAATAAGATTATATTCAAGAGTTACTATAATTACATCTGATATAATAGATTTCTAATAGACTTTAAACGTTCGCTATGTAGTACGTCAAATAGAAAACGAACGTAGAACAATTTGCAGTGATTATTCTTAGAAAAAATAACAGCCTTTTATAATTTTCCCCGGTTCACACTTAGTTGCTAATTAATAAGTTATTCCGTTTTCCGTTGGACCACTTTCTACATTATAACTGTGCAAATATTTGCTCTAATGTATTCTTTTTAGTTTTATAAAGATTAACATGAACTAGCCCAAAATAAATACCGATGGTAAATTATTTCCACGGGATCACAATTGCTAGAGTAGAAGAATGGAATACGGTATTGTTTGGTTAATGTTTGAATTACTGTTAGAATATTCTTATTGTTATTTTATAATTTATTTACACTTGCCAATAACTGGATCTGTATTGTTCATTAGAATTAGAAATCATTCTATTAAATGTTCGAACTTTAGGTTTTTGCCAGAAAATCTGATTTGCTCTGATATCAATAGTCCAGTCCTTATAGTAAGTTCACCTAGGAATTCGAGATACCCAGCTGTAAGTCTGTGAATACTTGTATATTGACACTAAAAAGTTGTCTCAAAACCTACATATGGTATTGACACCAGTGGCGGATTAAGCTTTCTGCCGCCCTAGGCCCTATCTGATCAGGCGCCCTTTTTAATAGACAAATTTTTACTTTTTTAATTAAACCATAATTTTATTCTAAATTACTTAAATGCAATTTTTAACTTTGCGCAAAGTATTCGTAAGTTATAGTAATCGCAAAAAATCGTTTTTTTGCATATTTTTACGTTTCAGACATTTCTGAACATTTTGGCATACCTTAAAAAAAATTATTAATATGCATGTTTTATTCCCATAGATAAGAAAGTTCTAATTAGTTTTTGGCAAGTACAGGTCTAGCCGTTTGGAAAATGCAAAAGTGCAAAAATTGCAATTCAGTTTTTGAAAGAACCGAGAGACTGGTTTCAAAATAATTCAAAAAAATTTTACTTATATTAACGGAATGAATAATTACCTTAATTTTTAGGAAGGCAGTAATTAGCAGAAGAAAGAAAAAATTCGTCAACGTTTTAGCCCACAATCTTAAGCCGATTTTAAAAATTCAAAAACCATTCTAATGATCTTGGTTCGAAATCGTATTCATTAGTTTTTGGTAAAAACTGGCCGGACCGATTAGGTTTGCGAGACGATCGGCCAAGCTGGTTGTTTGAAATAAGAATAAAAAAGCAAAAATATTACGTTTTTGCAATGAAGCCAGAAACCGATCTTTAAAATTGAAAAAAAAATTCTGAAAGATTTGCCAATTTTAAAACTTCATCAAAGTTTGATAAAATTTTATAGTCAAAATTTGTGTTAAAAGTCGCTTTTGTGATGTGATAAATCAAAATTTAATTTTCAAAAACGCCTGAACAGATTTCACAAAATAAAAAGTCATTGGACTAAACTCGATAAATAAAACCGAGACATTCAAAAATTTCGTGTTTTTTTTATTTTAAAATAATTCGATTATTTAAAAATTTTAGATATTTCAATTTTCTCAAAATTTTGAAACCAGTGTACTTGCCTTTTCGGAAAACTAATTATTTCTTCATACCATTAAAATACCACGAACAAAATATTTTTTGAGTCATTCCAATTGGATGATCTGTACTCTCAAAACCTGCACCACTTTTGCACTTTCTGCGCTCTGTATCTCCAAAAATGCTAAACCTGCCTTTGGCATAAACAGTACGCTTCGCGGTTAAAGCCAAGCGAATATTTTTTGAATCATTCATGTCGATTGATCCTTGCAAAGGACACTTAAACTATCTAGTGAACTTTAAAAGTTAAAAATCTTGGTACGGAATGATTCAAAATAATGAAGACAAAATTTGTAATAATTCATAAATTTTTTATAAAAAATCTGATAGTTTGATGTGCGTATGCCCGATGATCATTTTTTACCATCAAATGAATTCCGAAATGGATGGAACTGTCTTTACAGAAAACAAATCAGCACATCTTTCCGATATTATAAATCGAATGTCAATTGACAAAAAATTGTAACCGCACAAACACATGCATACATCCATTTTTTCAAATTGTTAGATATTTTAGTTTAGGATTCTGTTTTATCCTACAGGCTCATTTAAAGAAAATATATTTGCACAAACAAACAAAAAATAAATTTTAACATAATAAATTAATGAACAACAATTAATATATTATGTTAATTCATCATGGTTTGATTTAATACCGAAAATGATATAAGAAACCAACGAACAATTTTTAAAGCGTTTTATATATAAGATTCACCTTAACAAAATTACAAAAAACGAACAGATTTTCAATAATTCTCCAAAAAAGCTTATCAGTTTGATAAATATTGTATTAAATTTGATACATCAAGAAAAATATCAATGCGGCACCAACAAATAATAAATTTGATTAGAAAACGCATTACGTTCTGTTTCATATATGATGATGAATGATCTCTAAATTTACAAAAAAATTTCAGGATCTATCCTTAAAATAAATTGTCGTGACATTTTATCGAGTTTAAAATTTTGACATTCTGAAAAATTTGCCGCCCCCTAAATTGTGCCGCCCTAGGCCCAGGCCTCACGGGCCTATGGGGTAATCCAGCACTGATTGACACCCTACCATATGTAGGTTTTGAGACAACTTTTTAATGTCAATATACAAGTATTTACAGACTTCCCGCTGGTAAACTCGAATTCCGAGATTCTTGCTAAATTTAAGCTTAAATGACTGGACTACAAGGTTTCAAGTCATTCTGAATTTTTTGACACCAAAATTATATAAAAGATGAATGTGTATAAGCTTTCGTCTCCGAAAAACCTTTTTTTTTAAAAAAACTGGCGTTGGACTCGCCTTGGTTAGTTTTGCGCCACGATCGGCCAAGGCATTTCTTTATATTTAGCAAAAAATGTAAAAAAAAATCCGTCATCATTTTTGACAAAAATCTATACCCTTAGAAGTTTCAAGATTTTTCGGATTTTGAAAATGATATCAGTTGGGAATCGAGGTGATTCATTGTTGGTAATGATCAGCCGGGCTGTTTCTTCGTAAATAATTGTTGAAATAAGTATAGATTTTAATAAAACTTTGCATTGTGATAATGCTCATTATCTAAACAAACATCCTGAAATATTATAGGTAATCGGAAAGAAATTTAATTTAAAAAGTCCAAATGTATGGAATAAAGGCTGTGACAAAATTTCAAGTCCATCATCACAATTTTAAAAGTTGCTAAATCTCAATTTGAGTTTCTCGAGAGGTGCTTCCGGAGCTTTGCTAGAACTTTCTTTTAAATAAATATTTTTGCTTGCAATTGTTTTTAGAATATAATTAAAAGACGCCTTTATATGTGTAGAAATATTTGTATCAATAGATTGGATAGTTCTTTCAAAAAAAATTCTCAAAAAATCGTTTTTTCGGCCTTCTAAATGTATATAACCCCTTAAGATGATTATTTACACAGATCGAGAAGAACGTGCAACTAGTCTTGGAGAAAAAATATATTTTTTTATATATTGATATATAAAAAATATATTTTTTGCTCAAAAATATATACAGAAAGTTAACTCTATTATATATTTTTATTTATTATTAATTTTATAACACATACAACTTGATCAATTTGTTTCCAAGCAAAACATATCTCCTGTTCTCACATCATTTTTGTTCAATTCGCATATTTATGCTAAAATTATTAATATATAATATATATATATATAATAAATTTAACTTTGTACATTTTGCCTATACTAAATGTTTTGCATATAGTAGTACCTGATAGCTATCTATTATTTTTTACATCCTGAACATTAATATCAAACTAATTGAAGTCTGCTAATAGCTTAGGTCATTTATTTCATGTTAGTGCACAAAATGCATGTTTATAATATTTTTAATTGCAAAGACATTTTCTTTCCTGCATAACATACATGGAAATACAATTGGAGAATACATAGTATCTGAATCAGGAATCCAAGAACCGTGACGAGATAAAATTGCTCACCGGAAAATAAATATGATCTACATAGCAATGATAACAACTAAAATATAAACATATACACAACATGAAACCTTAATGAAGTAAATGTTAAAATATCAACAAAATGGTATAAATAATATTTATTGAAATATGAAACAAGGTGCAAGTGGTATTATGCCCTAAGTCAAGCCGCATGAACATCCGGACAGCATGTGTGTAAATGGTTGAATTAGTCAATAAGAATTGAGACTTAGCTAATTTGATTAAATTTTCGTAATTAATTTGAAAAACAAGTTTTGGCTTTCGTTAAAAACTAATTAATACGATTTTCAACAATAATATTTGGCACTGTATTAATTAAATTTAATTATTTATTTATTGAACAATTGATTTTGGTATACTAAAGATCTATCCAAAAGTATGGAGCAAATTAGCTCCAATTTAGAATAAGTGTGTCATGATTTTATATACATAAACAAAAGAGTGTATCAAAAATATCGATGTCTTAATAAAATCATCATTGAATCGCAAACTATTGATTTTTAATTAAATTAGCCTAATTAGCGAAACCAAATTATATCAAAACATTAATAAAAGCATCGCAAATTCAACCGACAAATCAAAAAAAGAAATTATTCATGGAAGAGCTCTCCATAGATGTCAACGGTGATCAATATAAAATACAGAATGGAGTATACACTACACAGTGTATATGCTAAAAGAGCTACTCCTAATTCCTAGCTATAATTAAAATCACTTTTCGTAGGTTTCGTTTTCTTTAATAATTCAGGTTTAATTATTTACGTTAAGACTATAAACTCTATCATACAAAGTTTCATCATCACAACTTTTTTTTTCAAATTACTAAAAAAGCATAGGCCGATTAGCAGAAACTAATCAGTACAATTGTAATCAATAATCAATACTTCTAAAGTGTAACAGTTTTTGAAATTTCAAAATCGGTCCAGAATGTTTTGGTAAGTTCAAACGATTTAAAATTACTTGAAACGTCAAGAAAACATGAATTTAGAAAATCGGACTTTCTGGCGAAAATACAAACTTTGGTATGTTAATAAAAATTTTACAAATAAATAAACATTAAAGTAATATACTTAATAGATTTATACGAGCAGATAACAGATATATAAAATATGCCAGACAGATAACGGAATCTTACATTAAAACTATTTAATTACCGTCATTAATTAAATTAGAATTCAATAAACTATTAATGTTTTATTTTTTATAAACATTAAAATTTTATATGAATTATAAACTGGTTGTCTTCACTAGAACCTAACTGCACAATTATCATACATAATTACTACATCAAATTGAAGAGACAAATTAACTTCTAACTAATTATCACTAATTACAAATCGATTAAAGCAAAATAACTATGTTTATATGATCGATTACACATTGGAATAATAAGCCAATTAGCCCATTGTAATATTTTAAAAAGTTCTTGAACAGAATACTTGACCTAAAAGTGAAAGATCATATTGATGTTATTGTAATGACAGTGCATTTCTGACCATCTGAAACAGCCAAAAACACTCTCCATTAATATGAACTTTCTTCTGTGATCTTTTGAACTCAGGAAATTTCTGGATGTATTTTAGAAGATGCACCGAGATGATTTGCTTCATTTTTTTATCATTACAGAAACTTGATGATATTAGAGATTATGCACATGTGAAGGTGTTATGTTTTGATTGGCAAAGATTTGTACGTTCTATATTTATTATGCATATCATCTTTAAAACGTTTTGGAAAATGATATAGCAAGAACTCACGATATTTAGAAAGCCATCAATATATTTTTTATATTATAGTATCTATCGTCAGTATTTTATAAAAAATATTTTAATTTGCTAATATTTTTCTGTATTCTTTAATTTCATTACTTCCACGGATTTGTACCAATTTCCAAATTAAATTAAAAGCAAGCTGTATATTCTATACCAGGTCTACTACTAATACAATAATATAGACATTACCAATTCATTCGCATCCTCGTGCCAAATCTTTTGAGTAAAATTTATGAATATGATAATTTGTAGAAATATGTAAAAATATCATGCTCCATATTGTTCTCATGATTGTTGACACAAATTCATACATCTTTCGCTACTTAAACTCGCATTTGCAAAACGCGTGCAAATCAGCTGCTAATGAGCAATTGACATGTAAACGTCGACTACATTTATCTACTTTCAGTTCGAACCTTCTTTACAGGATTTAATAATAGAGCTTGTATTTATAATATATAATAATTTATATTTTTAAAATTCATTATTGAAGTAAAACTTCTTTAAGAGCGCACTTCCGTACAAATGCAACGGAAGTGCGTTACGGCAGATAAGATAAGATAAGAGTCGATTGTCAATGATTCGTCATTCGCTCTCGATGATATCATTTCTAAACGGGTCGATTGTGATTGATCGTCGTGTATGTGAATAGAAATCTGTCGTTGTATGCGTACCGACATCAACGTTGTGTACGTACCGATATCAACAAGAAAATCGACATAGATAAATAAACATTTTAAAGTTACATCGTAGTTACAAATCTTAATTTAATGAAAAATGCCTGAATCAGATGAATATTTTACCCTGTTCCTTAGAAATTATTTCTATATTATTCGTAGTTTCTATGAATCTTTGAAGTTATTAAAATGGAAAATGTTTTTTAGGCAAGACAGAATTACAGCTGTTCAAAAAATGAGATTATTTCGCCAGCGAAAAAGTAAAAAAAATACAAGCAGTCAATGAATGTATGTTAATTTTAATTACATGAAGTTCTTCAAACACAATTACATGATGAATGAAATTGTGGAAACAATATTTGTTCAGGCGTTGTTTAACATAATCCACTGTGTGAACGAGTGTTATAGAATTAATTAATCAGCAATTACTTCATTTCTCTAATGAAGGTTCATTTTTAAATGCTAATCACAATGACAAACCGATCATGCCATATTTGAAGTATGACTTTAATTACATTATTGTTTTTAAATATTACAAATATTTTTAATGCTATTATAAATATATAATTTATCATTATATAAATGTGTATAATAGTTGACACTAATAAATGTGCATCGCGAGTGTTACCATATTACTAATAAATATTATTCGAAATTGTTATATGCTGTATTTATTTTTACTTAAATGCCATCTTGTACAGTAGCAAAAAACTTTTACTTCAATCGCGTGTGAACCTTACTTAAAAAATTATTTACTTAGTTTTAATTATTATAATTTTCCACTGAATGAAGGCCAGGATGTTAGCCAAAACGTAGGATATCAAATAAATTAATAAACCATTCACACAATTTTCATTTATTTTTAAAATTTAAACTTGACTCATATATAAGGTGACCTTACGTCCCAGGTTGGCCAGGACAGTCCCGGATTTGCACCTTATGTCTCTTGTGGGTTATTTAAAAGCAATATTTGTTGTGGATTTAGACTTTTTGTCACGATTTTTCGAGAACTTATAGGTAAATTAACAAAAAATATGAAAACCAACGACCAAGTACTATTTCTTTAATTAATTATGTATGAAGTGGAATAGAATATTATACAAAGCTCAAAAGCAGAAAGTATAAGATCGAAAAATATAAGATATAATTTAACACTTTACACCAGCAAATTCCGAAATTTATATGAATTCGGCATCCGAGTCGAAAGGGTTAATATAGAAGACAAAAAAGTCTTACATATAATCGAAAAATGAAGTTCTTACTAAATGTCCGCAATAGTTATTTTAAAATATAATTGATATAAGAAAATCTTTTTTTATTGTATCTTTATATCGCATTTGTTATTTTAAAGAAACACCCCCACCCCCCATCCCCGCCCCAGATTTCATAACAAAAAATTACCGTCCCGGTTCTGACTTAAAAAAATATATGTTAGCATTATACTTTCAACTCTCGCACTATTATGTTAATCAGACTCTAAACTAGATCGCTATAATATTGTTTTCTGTGGCATCTATATTATTATATTATAAATACCACTTAAATTGTGTGAAACTGTCGTAGCTAATGAACTAAACGTGTTCATTTTGTTCTGTGCCACATTATAAGAGTATATTATAACAACAATAAGAGAAAGGCTAATTTTAATAACAAAAGCTAATATTATTAACTTTTACCACCTCAAAGGAATTTATATTGAAGCAAAAAGTTCCACCTGCTATAACTATACTAAAAATGATTGCAAGGAAAAACAAAGATATTTTGCCTTGGAATTTCAACCTAATTATAACCTAAGTTTTTACACGAGTTCAAGTTCAATATAAATAATATATGATTTTCTAGGTAACTATAACGACCGATAAAATCGCAAGTAGCTTGAACTGATTTATAAGCACTTAAACGCTACTGGTGAGGAAAGGTAGTTGATAATTTGCCTTGTCACTGTTATTTTGTAAAATATTATTGACGATTATAAAAACTTTAGAAGGTAACTTTCTTCGATGCAAAATTATTTATTAGCTTTCAATGCAGCGAAAGTTTTACCTAATGTTTTGGGAAATTGAAAAGCCTATATGATCATCAATAATTCATTTATTTATTGATTATAATATAGAATTCAGTTATCAAATATTTAATGAAACAAACTTAATTATACAGTTTGCTACATTTTCACTAATTAATTTGCATAAATATTTTCTACAACAAAAAATTATATAATGAGAACGAAACGATGTAAGCAAATTATAAAAGCAGATTATACAGTCTATCAATTATGATATCACAAATGATGAAAAAAGTTTGTCAAAATTTCTCTACGCATTCTTTGCCAATTAATTAATTTATTCTACGTTTGAATAGAAATAAAATTATATTTCATACTCCGCAATGATAGCTTGAAAACTGGTTCTGCTAATTACAGTTTTATTATATATATAATCTATATTTATATGAACAAAATTATGTAATTGCTTTCACAAATAAAATTAGTAATAATGACTTTTGTGAATTACTATAAATCGGTGCACTTGTAAAGCTGCAACTGTAGTATAAATAAAGTGTAGTGTAAAAAAATGATGTTATAGTAAAGTATGAGATTGTTCATCTTAATATCCGAATATTTCTATTTTATATAAACTGATTCAAGCCAAATTAATAAATTTAAAAATTATTCCAAAATTGGGCAATCAGCGCAGAACGAAATAAAGCGAATGCGATTCTCCTAAGAATACTTTTGTTTCGATCTACAAACTTTTCGTCGAACCATGACTTGTTACAGTAAGATTTTTATAGTTATAATCTTGGAAAATTTTAACCGATTTCAAAGATTTATTAATATAATAAAGATGAAATGACTCCTAACATATTACATTTTCAAAGCAAATTTTGTATAATAGCAAAAGCTATTCTAATCGATTTCGTTAAATTGCCATATGCAATTGCCAAAGCATGTTAAATTTAGTAAAAATTAATTTGTATTGATTAGTTTGAAATATGTGTATATATATATATATATATATATATATATATATCCATAAATATATGTATATATACATGTATATTCAAGATGTCCCAGAACTTAACGTCAAGCCGAACAAAATTGAGAAAAAAAATTATCTCATGTCGTTTGAAAGTTATGAGCTTTTAAGTGCAAACTAGAGCTTTGGAAAAAAATGACCATTTTTCGGTTATTATTTTTAATTTTTATTAATTTTGTTCATTCAAACTTTGAAAACGTAATCATGAATAACATTTCTAAGACCACAATAAATAATAATACCATGATTGCTCCAAGTTTTCAAGAATTGTGACTTTCGTTGAACTATGAATTTAAAATTTATAAAATTACCATATTTATAAAAGTACCCTTTCAGAGTTCTGGGACACCCTTAAGGATACCAATAATAACACAATTGCTCCAAATTTTAAAGAATGAGGACTTTTTATTGAACTATATATTTAATGTTTTCAAAACTGGTCGTTTTTAGGAGTTCTGGAATGCCCTGTATATATATATAATAAACTTTCAGCACCCTCTATTTTAAAAATGTAACCATTCTTATTATTTTAAATTTATTCAAGTCGATGTTCTACTTCAAGTATTTTTACCTGCATATTTTATTATCAATATCTATTGTTTGCTGTTTATTATACATATAATTGATACTCTATACCAGGGCTTCTAAAAACTTTTGCCATTCGCGATCCCATTTATGATTGCGAGTTTTTGAAGATCCCATTTAGGATAGCAAGTTTCTGGACGACCCCACAGATGTAAAAAAAATATATTATTATTAAATAATTTATGTATTATATTTAGTAACAATATGCATATACATATACATATGAAACTATATAGTTTAATAATTTGTTTAGAACATACAAAAATCAAGACGTGTGATGTTGTAAAACGATATAAATATTTGACATTGAAATCACTCGCGACCCCAGAATTTTTCCCCGCGACCCATAGGTTAAGTAGCCCTGCTCTATACTGATCTAATGTTCTAACAAGTTTTCACAATTAATTTATTATACGAAGTGCCAGTATATTTATTTTTATAATTGTAATTGACTCATTAATCACTGTCAACTTCATCTGTTTATGAAAAAAAATTATGTAAATAAAACATTTTTTGTTGGAGCTCCGACTAAAAAAACTTGGATTTTTATTTTACTCTAACTAGGTTCAAAATATATTTCATATATTACTCAAAAATTGACCTAGAACTTGACATTATAATCGTAAAATATCCATGTTCGCATACATATATTCGTTTGATTAGGCATTTAAATGTACAACGGAGTTTCCGCCGGTCCAGTTTGATCGAAAATATTCCGATTCGGCAATCGATGACCGGAATACTAAATTGGACCTAAAAGTTACGCATCTTCTTCTGGTATCAAAAAAATCACGTTTCCACATGCAAATAGGATAAAGTAGTACAAAGCCGAATTTGAATGAAAAAATAAATTAAAATTCCAGAAACAATTGTAAAATTGTTTCAGATTTGAATCTGTTGCATAAATAGCCCCCCAAAAAATTGAACAATGCGCTAGTTTAGTTTTAAATTTGCCTAGAAAATCATTTATTATTTACATCGAACTTGAACTGGAACTGGTGTAAAATTTTAGTTCACAATTATGTTGTGAATTATTTAAATTCAAAAGAAATTTAAATGAAGAATCAACATGCAAAAAAACATCTTCAAATTCGAACTACTGGCTAAACCCAACTCCCACAAGCAATATATATGAAGTTTTAGCTAATCCTAATACCGAAGACTCGAGTGATAAATGCAGCCCAGTTAACAGACCGCCGCCAATTTTTATACATGAGGTACGTGATATCAAACCATTAGCTCAACTCTTAGAATGTGAAGCAAAAAATCTTATCAAATAAAAGTTATTGACGAAACTAGGGTTAGAGTTAATCTTGATAATGCTAAACTTTACAATAAAATTCTCAAACTTCTGAAAGAGAGGGGTACTCAAATGCATTCTTTCCAGGAGAAATGTAAAAGAACGTTCAAAATAGTGGTTAAAAACCTACATTTCAGCACGGATACAGATATGCTCAAAAATGAAATACAACAGTTAGGTCACAAAGTCGTTCGTATTGAGAACATTAAAAGCAGAATCTCAAAATTCCCTCTGAACATGTTTTTAATTGAGCTTGAACAACAGCCTAATAATAAAGATTTTTATAAAATTGATTTTTTATATAAAACTAAAGTAGAAATAGAGGCAAAGAGGTTCTCTAGAGAAATTGTTCAGTGCACTCGCTGCCAAAGGTATGGTCATACCAGAATTATTGCCACCGCACCCCCAGATGCGTTAAATGCGCTCAAGATCACTTGACAGAAAAATGCAAGTGGGAAAAAAAGGTCGACCAAGTGAAGTGTGTCCTTTGTAATGAAAATCACCCTGCTAACTATAAAGGCTGTCACGTCTATAAAGAATATATTGAAAAAAAAAAAACTTCATTACGTCAGAAAACAGAAAAAGTAATGTGCAAAATTTAAAACCAAATGCTACTTTAAGACCGGGCGTAACTTACTCCAATATTACTAGAAACAACACAACTTTACCTACTGACTCAACGAACTCAATAAACAATAGTAACTCTGAAAACAATACTAACAATAAATGTAATGACTTAACAGAACTTAAAAACATGATTAAAATATTGACAGAACAAATGGGCATAATGCTTAATTTACTAACAACAATTTTATCTAATAAAAAATAATTATGTCTATGCAACTAACAATTTGCATATGGAACTCGAACGGCTTGAGCAATCATGTCCATGAACTCAAACAATTTTTAACTACCAATGACGTAGACATTATGCTAATTTCCGAGACGCATTTTACCGAGACAAATCACAATATTCGTTTTCCTAATTATCACACATATACCACAAATCACCCGGACGACAGACCTCACGGTGGCACTGCCATTATCATAAAGTCAAACATAAGACATTACGAGACAGAACCTTTTCATACTGACTACATACAATCGACAAATGTTTTAATTGACCTAATGACTCACAAAATTACAGTATCGGCAATCTATTGTCCGCCAAGGCACATTATTACTGAAAATCAGTTTACAACTTTTTTTACCAGCCTTGGAAATTTGTTTATTGCGGGAGGTGATTATAACGCAAAGCACACATTTTGGGGATCTAGACTAATAACACCTAGAGGCCGTCATTGTATAATACAATAAATAATAATAATCTTCGGACATTTTCTACGGGTGAGCCCACATACTGGCCAACTGATTTGAACAAAATTCCAGACCTCCTCGATTTTTTTGTAGCAAAAATATTAAAAACGAGAGTGTTGAAATAATTTCAAGTCTGGATCTCAGTTCTGATCATTCACCAGTAATTCTTAAATACTCCACTAATACTCCAACCAAAGTCATGAGTTCGCTTACAAACAAATTACCGATTGGCTTCTTTTCCAAGAATACATCGAAGACACCATTAACTGTAATATTCCATTAAAAAGTGAGAATGATTTGAATATCGGTATCAACAACTTCACAAATACATTAATTGCAGCAGCTAAAATATCGACTCCTATTCTAAATCACAATCACAGTCACTCTGTGCCCATAGATATTAAAAAAAATCATTGCACAGAAAAGGAAATTAAGAAGAATTTGGCAAATAACTAGATCACCGGAAGATAAAAGAAAATTTAACAGTGCATGCAGAGACCTGAAAAATTTAATAATAATTATAAAAATGTTTCTCTTGAAAACTACTTACATAATCTTTCTGCAAGTAGTGAAACAAATTATTCTCTTTGGAAAGCAACCAAAAAATTTAAAAGACCAATTGTACCAATTCCTCCTTTAAGAAAAACAGACGGTTCATGGGCAAGAAGTCCAGAAGAAAAAACTAATGCATTCGCCGAACACCTGCGCCTCACATTTCAGCCATTTTCACGTAAATGCAACTCTAATGATGAACAATTCATTTATGATTTTCTTCAGGATTCACCGTCGCTAGTGACTCATGATGTTAATCGTTTTACTGCGGCTGAAGTAACCCAAGAAATTGCAAAAGCAAATTCTAGAAAATCACCTGGACCAGACCGGATTTCTATTAATGCTTAAAGAACTTCCAAGAAAAGCTATTAGAATGCTCACAATAATAATAACTCTATACTGAGAATGAAAACTTTTCCGCAGTCTTGGAAAAGAGCTAAAATAATCCTTATAGTGAAACCAGGTAAAGACCCTTATCTATTATCTTCCTACGGCCGATAAGTTTATTGTCTTGCATATCGAAAATATTGAAAAGCTAATTCTTCAACGGATTAAAATAATCCTACAAGAACAAAGTTTTATTCCGAACCATCAATTTGGGTTTCGCGACAACATTCAACAATTGAGCAAGTTCACAGAATAATAAACGTAATTAACAATGCGCTGCATATAAAGAGTACTGTTCTGCGGCTTTTTTGG
>NW_020537324.1:14642374-14669864 GCF_003426905.1 Ctenocephalides felis | reverse complement strand
AAAGAATTGAAATATTCAGAATTTATTATTAGTTTTTACTTCATTTTTAATCTTCTTAAAAACATAAGCTGAGGTCCAACCTGGCAGGCTAAGTTTTCAAACAAATTAGAAAAAAAAAAACTAGAAGATTAAAATAAATAATTATTCACCATAATTATATATCATCTATCACTTCATCCAATTTTTTACAATTAATTCAAATTAAATATACTTTTTTTCGGCGTACCAATTTATTACATCAGTTGATTAAAAAGAAGCATTGGTATTTTTAAATCTATATATGAAAAATTTGAATTTCTAATAAAATTTTGATTAAGCCTTATATTTGCAATATACGTATAATTCATATGGCAGATATGGCAGTGGCTACGCTCCTGATACATAATTTATAATATTGTGCAAAACTGTATAAAATAATAAAACATGAAACTTTTAAGAATAGTTAATTGACATTATATATTATTGATAATTTGTACAAATATATTATTTACATGTTTATATATGTATAAATATTGAAATTATTTGTTCGTAATACAGTGTAATCTCACTAAATCCAGCACTATTATAAACCAAAAGGTGATTATTGGAATGTTTGGATTACTGGATTGTAGTAAAGAAGTCCTAAGGGTGCAACAAATAAAATAATGCATTTTATTGGGCAGTTGTCTCTAGAGCAGACCGCTCTCATCTGCATTTCAAATTTTGTCAGAAAGAAGACCCAATTCTTATATTTTGTTTTTATATTGCTGGGAAATAGCTGAACTTCTCATCTCATTTGATATGACAATAGTCAGATACCAAATTTTTTATAAAATTTAAAAAATGGCGAAGTGCTGAATTAGTGAAAGTACACTATATATATAATGCTCTTATATATAATTTACTTCTTACGTATTGCATGTGAAATGAGATCGTCAAATTATAAAATCGTATATATTAAATTTATATCAATAAAATGCTCTGTCTATTAAGTTTAATTATATTAAATATTTTATTACTTAACTAATAACACAACCTGAATTTTCATTGCTTTCATGATTTGCAACATCAACTTCATTTAATTGGATGTATTACTATCACATGCAACCATATTACCATTCTCGCATAAATGGGAATTATTAAAACTATTTTGAGTATGTATACTTTTATTTGAATTTTTTACTGTTCCTTGACTACCATGTATGGAATTTGTGACATCTGTATGGCTAATGCAAGATTGAGATTTTGGAGATGTATTTAAAACTTTCCTCACATTTTCTAAAATATAATATTACAATTATTGCACATTATTAAAATCCTAGTACCTCAAGAAAAAGTAAATGAATTAATTAATTTATATTACCTCCTGTGCTACTTGTGTTCTGTTCATTTATTGCTATTAGATCTTTGCTTATACAAGAAATTGCTTTATCAACATTAACAGATTTCTGTTGAGTTTTAACAGACAACAACCGATTCAACACAGAAATTTGGTTTTGTATTGCTAATATGAAGGGAACATAACCAAGACATTCAGATTGCGCCCATTGACAAATGCTACAAATAATAAATCATATTAAATATAAATACTCATACAATTAATGCACAAAAAAAACATTACCTATTGAGTCCATCTCGAAGTCTACAAACATTTTCAATACTTTGTTCATTAGATTTTGCAGCACTAGAAGTTCTTAAAACTGCCATTGCATCTTGCAAAATCACTGCTATAATTAAAGCCCATTCCAAGCAACCTGCTTCCATAAACATTTGCAATAAATACCTTCAGAAAAGAAAAACAATTTCAAACAATTATTTATATTATTTGAAACAATCTACCTAACAACAAAATAATTTTACCTAAGTTGGACCTCTGCTTTGGACTTCCTTTTTTATGTGTTTGATTAGATATTGATTCTAATACTGTATTATAGCACATCTCCACATCAGGTGATTGCAATGATATATCCTCAGTCATATGAGACATCTAAATACAAGTTTTAGCAATAGAGATGAAATAACTAGTCGTGAGTAGCATTTTGCCTTTTGCCCGATACATATACATAATCACTCACATACACACACACATTACGTTAACTGATTCATGATTACCTGTTCACTACATATACTTGAAAAGTCCTGTGAAACAAGTTTAGCTTCAATATTATTTATTTTTTGATTAGAATAAGAATTGCTAGCGTCGTTGTAATTATTTGCTATATGTTGTGGTGAAACCACCATGGCACTAATTGTTTCTTGACTATTTACAGGCGTAGAAACACCTGCAAAAAGTAAAATGTTGTAATTCCAATTATATATTGCTGTTATAATTACATGGTTCAAAAACAATATTAGATTTATCATCAATGTTGAAAATTGAGAGTAGAAATATTTAAAACTGCATACCAGTGGTATGAAAACCTCCGGAGTAGCTCATGTATCCACTATCACCTTCAATTTTGCCATGATTCTGAATCATTGATAAGGAAGTGGGTCTATTAACTACAGAGTTTGATGAGCATTCGGATTGAATATCTTAGTCTCCATTTTATAACCAGGTACATTGGATTGAGTTTGTAAAACATTTTTTGATACTGCTGAAATTAAATGAATAGAAAATGTTGATTATTAAATCTAATTTCAACTTATTAGCTCATTTTCAATTTATTAAGGATCAATTTCTAACAAATTAATATTATTTACTATGCATTACAAACTGATTTTTTTATTCTCCTGTGTTAGAATATAAATAGAAATTGAGAAAAAGCTTATTTATTTACTATTTTTATTAATATACCAGTATTTTTGCTTATATCATGCTCTGGTTTGGGCCAGTCAAATTCATCATGTAAACTTTTAAGAGCTGTGATGAACAATCAACGCGAGCTGCTCGATCGCGCTCTTTATTTAGCCATCGAACTAGAGGAAGATCCAAAAAAGCTGATAGTTGCCCAAGTTGAGTGAGTTCTCTACAACTTAGAAGTCTTCGAGCATGTCTTTGAAGAATCAGATCTATAAAGAAATGTTCAGCAGAAGATGCACTATCCCTAAAATTAAGTGATTTCATTAACTCTCATAATATACGTATACATTTTTAAATATTGTTCTTGTTACTTGTTTTCATTCTTCATACTGCTAGTGGATTTCTTCCTTTGAGTATTTTCAGTAATAATAGAACTACTGGAAACTGGAATAGTTGTTTTCGTTGAAACATTTTGTTTCTTTAAAGACACTGCTCCAGGCGATATCATTTGTTTCTGCGTTGTAGGAAAGTTAGCATTAATTCCTTCAATTTGGGCTTTTGGAGATAAAGTTGTACTGAAACTACGGCCTCGAGCAACCTAAGACCAATGGAAAAAATAAGCAAATAATACAGGAACAGAATAAAGTTCATGATCTGAACATAAATATTAGGCATGTTAGAGTATAGACATAAATGCATACACGTCCCATGTATTTCTTAAATTTCATACCTGCATAGATCCAAGAATAAGTGATAATTCTTCAGCATTTGGTATTACTGGAGGAGACTGTTGACCCAGTCCTAATTTATTGGGAATAATAAATGATGTCCTGGGTGATTCTATGTCATTAGGATCTGAAATATGAAAATTAATTTAACTGTTTTAAAATAGTAACTGAATTAGATTTAAACTTAATATTTATTATTAACTCCAAATAATTAATGGTTTAAATTCTTATAACAAATTTATTTCCTGCAAAAGGGAATAAAATGTTATACATATACACATTGCCAAACCAGCAATAAGCATTAAAGCATTAAAATAAAATACAAAGAGTTTAATATTACCTATGGCCCTTAAAAACCGTACTAGATCCCTTGACAACTCCCATTTAGATTTTTCTAAAGCTGTGTCCAACAAAAGGGTAGCAAACTGACGACTAACGGATGATGGTTCAAGATTCTACAAATTATTAGCATTGAGTGCAAGTTCACAGAACTAAAATAGAAATATGCACATAATATACCTGTAAAATAATAAGATAAGAAGCAGCAGTATCAAGCTGTTGTTTAGCCAAACATTGCTTAAATAATTCTTTGGGCTTCCCGGCTACACTAAATAAGCAAGGCCAAAGCGCTATTTTTTCCGTTTTTCGTGCACATTGAACAACCGTCTGAGAAAACAATTTACAGTTATCACACAGTGGACTAAACTCGGATTGAGAACTTTATTTATTGAAAATAAATGTAGTTTATACTCAGAATAGCTTTGACATCAATCAACAACCTGCAAATAAACTGGAAATTCTTGAATAAACTCGATGATACTGGGAAGCTGGGCATCTGGAAGGGTTCCTTACAAGTTGCTTCTTCTTCTAAAACCTAATTTGGAACAAAAATTAATTTAAATGTGAAAATTTGCTTAATAACACACATGAATGTATATATATATATATATATATATCTATATATATATATATATATTGAATGGTAGAGTCTTGGATTTGTGTATATATTTGTAGAGTTTCGAACAAGAATCCAAAAATAATACAAAATAAAAAACAAGAAATTTTTTAAAAAAAACAATTTCTTTATTTAATTATTTTTGTTATTGTCGACGTTTCGGAACTAGGTACGTTCCATCTTCAGGACATCTGTCAAGAAACATGATCTTGATGAGATTTTAGCAAACAATATGTTTAGGAAAAGAAAATTTTCGTTAAAAAAGCTTGTTTAGTGAAAAAGTGCTAACAAATATTCAAACATACAGGTAATTAATTCAACTTTGTCATTAACCTTTTCTTAAAAAATTTCCATAACTTTCAAAAAAATTTCTATTATGTTTAATATCCTGTTCTGATAATCCACTCATTTATTTTTATCATTTTTATTTTGAACATATTATCATATTTCTGTACATTATTATATATTTTTTACAATTAATTCATATTTTTAATAAATAAAGAATCTATTTTTTTCTTTCTTGTTCTAAATTTCAATCAGATCATGTTTCTTGACAGATGTCCTGAAGATGGAACGTACCTAGTTCCGAAACGTCGACAATAAACAAATATTAAATAAAGAAATTGTTTTTTTAAAACTTTTCTTGTTTTTTATTTTGTATTATTTTTGGATTCTTGTTCGAAACTCTACAAAATATATATATATATATATATATATATATATATCTTCTATATATATAAAATAAGTCTGGTTTTCCTTCCTGACGAAATAACTCCAGAACGCACGAACCGATTTCGACAATTTTGCATTCGTTGGAAAGGTCTCGGGCTCCGAAAGGTTTATAGCTAAGAAAATTAGTTGTGCATGGCATCGTGCCTTAATGCAAGCTGCTGGAACTTCACGCACCGTAATTAAAATTCGAGTAATGACATTAGTGAGAATTATCAGAATTATGCTTGGTTAAGTCAACGAGCACTTCTTGCCGCAAAGAATAATGATGTACACGCCCTGAATTTCACCATTCAATCAAAATTGCTGGCGATTTGGTGACATACCAATGATTCTGACTGGTCTTCCGTTTGACTTCAACGATTGCACAATTTCCAGTTCGCCTTGCATTCGCAATAACAAGTCGCAAGGCCAATCGCTTAGTGTTTGCGGGATAAATTTCAAATAGATTATTTAGAAAATCATTGTTTTTCACATGAGTTATACGTTGCCTGTTCACGAGTTGGAAAACCATCCGCTTTGTTTGTGTTAACGTCAGACCAAATAACAAAAATTTGGTTTACCAAAGAGCACTTCAATGAAACGGATAATTTGCGGATTCACTTTCATTTACTTAGAGAAGTTTAACTAAAAAACACTTCATTTTTGTAATCAAATAAATTCGTTACTGTTGTATAATAAAACAAATTTTTCCTTTTAAAATATAACACAAACAAAAAATTTCTTCATCTTTCTCATCTCGTCGGGTTTGCTAGTATATATATATATATATATGTTTAATATCATAGTATTTTTATTTTTTATTTCATATCATACCTCATGCAGAAGTAATTCCAATGAATGTGGAAAGTAAGGAAGATTTGTACAACTGATTGCAATCTCGTATGCGTGATATCCTAAATTCCTACGTATTAATTGACGAAGTATTTGGTGAAGATATACTTGACTCTGAAAATATAATAATTTTAGATTCTTCTAATAATAACTAATGACTAAAATCATAATAAACCATACAGTTCTTTCCAAAACGCAGAATGGTAATGAGAATTCGGAATTAGAGTCTGACGTGTAAAGAGTTGTATCATTCTCTGCGCCTAGTATTATAGCATCTTCGAATAAAATAGCTGTAAAGTAAAATATTAAGGTAAGAAAACATAGCAACAACTGTGAACGAATGAGCAAGACTCAATAAATATAGATGTATTCATTAAAACAAGTAAATAAATAAATAAATCCTTTACCAAGAGGATAGATTTTAAGATGGAATGGAAGCATAATCCGTTTGCTCATAAATGCGTGATGATGTTGTAGGCGATCACCAGCTCTTGGAAATATTGGTAGCCAAACTCGCATGCCGTGTGCCCCACAATATAGCCAAAGGGCTTCAGTCAAGTGGGGCTTGTCTGCACGAAAAACAGACGGGGCCCAAGCATTTTCCACGCATGAAGCAAGTACCATGGGCGGCGAACAGGTGTATGTCTGGAAAGGAATCTTGTAAATAAATCTTCGGGAATAGACATATTTTTCGCAATCTTTATCTACTGTATACTACTACTGCAGTATACACTACAAATTAGTGGAAATAGTCACTATAGTTATAAGTTATCGATAGTGTTCTATTAGTGAAAAGCTCATATCCGATTTTTTTTCTCAAAAACGAGCTAACGTCAAATTATTGCCAAAAAGCCAAGAATACTTTTTTAAAACTTGAATCTTGGCTTGTTCGTTTCGGAGCATTATGATACTTTGCAACCGGCTGCAGATTCCTGTCTAAAGCAGCTTGATAGCAAGTAGTAGTTGTATCAGTTTTCACTTGCAACTAGTCATTTTTGTTTTCATAAAAGTTTATAATCAATAAATTTTATATATTTTTATACAAATGGATTTTATATTTTTATATACATAACTATTTTCCATACTGGTGACCCCTTCAAGTTTACTGCATATATCACGACACTATATATCACGAAATATATAATCGAATGCTAATCTCATAACAAAGAGAATGAACAAAAACTTTTCTTCTTAATTGCTGTCTTAGTGAGCATTAGAAATAGTTCTGATTGCTGAACTCTGAACTTACATAATTAGTACACAAAGTAAGATGCAATTTTTGTTTGTTTGTTTTATATATTTAAAAAGCGACCAAAACTACTTAATCCATGACTTTTTTCTATTGCACATCTCAGCCTATAGTCCAGTCATTTAAGCTTAATTTAGGTAAGAATCTCAGAATTCGAGATACCTAGCTAAAGTTGTCTCAAAACCTACATATGGTAGGGTGTCAATAGGGTGTCATGGGTATCTCGAATTCCGAGGTGAACTTACTATTATGACTGGACTATAGAATTTTTTGGAGAAGGCAACGCAGCCTTCAACCATAAGATTATATTCGAGATCTATAATCTCAAGAAAATATTGAGACCATACTTCTTGATATCAAGTTGGTTGGAATCAAACCTGGAACAAGCTGGTGCTAGTCCACGTTCTTAACCAATACACAGAAACGAACTCAAGACGCAAAATTCGAAAAAATACATGAATATTAACAACATTCAATAATTTTTTGTACAATAAAACCTCTTATGCCCTAATTTCTATCTCATTTCATATAAAATGCATAATAATTTTATCTTATCCTGTTACAATACTTATCCCGGAATTGAACTCTTAAGAAGTATACGGAAAAGAAAACAATCTGACAACATGTGATTTATTATAGAATGTACTATACTAGTAGATGTTTTGAAAATAATGTATTCAACATTTTACTTGTTCAATTTAACAATCGTTAGAAAAATCTCGGCAGGAAATATATTCATAAAGGTGTGAATCATCTCCAAATAGGATCTTAACTGACCATATAATAACACTTTTAAATGTTATAAAATTATTAAAATTCTTTATTAATCTCTTTATTTTTAATTTTCAATTTATTACGTAATAATATTCGTTAATATGCATTATCTCATAATTAGTTACTGTTTATAATCAAATGATAACCTTTTAACATTTTTTATCTCTAACTACAATCTAATTAATAAATGTCTCCTGGAGATAGATTGTATTTTATACGCTTTAGAAATGTTTGAATTTTATCTTTAAGTTGAATTCTTCCTTTTTTTCTAATCCATTGGGATTTTGAGCGATTTTCATTTTGCTAATCTAAGTGCGGTAAATATAAATATAGAGATAGAAATATCAAATTTTGATACAATCCCAGACACTATTTGCATATATTATATTAGCAGAAAATATATAAAGGAATAGAAAGTAAGTAGGTTTGCTTTTTTAACATTTTTCATATTCAGAATATAAAAACCTTATAAACACTATTGATACTCATTCTCTAACATGAGGTAGTAAGCATAGTACAAAAGTTAGGCGTGAAAAAAACTGTAATATTACATAATATTCATATTATCATTTTTGTTTATTTTTAACTTCCCGTAGAGTAAGTTATTGTAACCGTCCAAAAATCGAAATCGAAAATTTTTGCATTTCTCGACGTTTTGAAGTTTTCTGAACATTTTGGCATACCTCAGAAAAAATGGATGTGTGTGTGTATGTATGTATGGATACAATTTTTCGGTCACGTTTTCGGGCGCACGGATCAACCGATTTTAATGGTTCAGAAAACATTCGATTCCTATTGATAGGGAGATATGCTAATTAGTTTTTGGCAAAGGCAGGTCCAGCAGTTACGGAGATGAAGAGCAAAGAGTGCCATTTCGAAGATACAGAGCTAAATGTGCAAAAAATGGCAGTTTTTGAGAAACTAAGCGTCCGATTTAAATGATTCAAATAATTGTTTCAAATTTTTTTTTCTCATTTTTTTTCAGAAATTTTATCGAAAATAATTCAGATTTTATTTTTAATTTTGACTAAAGTCCTAATATACTTTAAACAAATAATTTCATCTTTGCAATTCAGTTCATATAATCCTTATAAATATTAAACAATGTTACAATATTTATAATAATCTATCTGAACACATTCAATATTCCTCGAGCATTTCGTTACGGTACGGGAAGTTCCAGCAATTTGCCTTAAGGCACGATGCCATACATCCCACTAGTTTATCTTTGTTTTATTTGCAAATTGACGAAAGATTGTACTATAAATTTTCATGAAAATGAGAAAGTGTGAAAAGCGATCCGGTCTGTGCTTCTATATTTGCATTTAAATATCGCAATAAAGTTAAAGCGGAAGGGAGCTCTATTTACTCTTTTATTTACATTTGTTAGAGATCGAAAAAGTAACGATGCAATTGTTTCAAATAACATGCATTAAATAATATATTTTATTTATTAGCATAATCATGCTTTGTATACATATACAATTAGAGTATAATTATATTAATGAACAAATTTATTCACCGCCAGATCTTCATAACACTGTTCAAAAAAATTATGTATACCGATAATATAAGTTCAGTCAAATGTAACTTTGTTTACTAGTTTTCTTGCAATGCATGTTTATATTTTTATAATTATACATTTATGAGTATAAAATGCGTGCTAAATATACACTTGAAGCATACAATCAAGTAGATTGAAGTGTAATGTTGGAAATTGTGTAATGTTTTACTTCTCTTTTTCAAAATAAAGAATCTTTATTAAATATATATTCACAAGCGAACGCAATGCATATTTAACTATATGCTATAGCATTAATTTTCATTGTGATGCAGAATGACATAAATGCTATAGCATTCAATTAATTTTATATGACCTTACGTTTTGGTAATTATTATACCTGCCCAGGTAAAGCCTAAGTGATTCTTTAGGTATTTTCGTATTATCTTATCTTTTCCCGTAGTCACTAATCAGCCTGGGCAAGCACATTGCATAAAATAGAAGCGTAATACTTAACGTGGATGCTATAGTATTCAGAGTATATAACGAATAAAATATGATCATCTTATCAAGGGTTTTTAATCAAATTTCGGCTATCACAATCAATTTTACTCTCAATGTTTGCACCTTGCTGAAACTTCTGTCCGCGAAATTGTTAAATGCATCAATCAATTATATCATTATTTTTTTCTTATCTGTTTTTAGGGTATTTATTAAATTATTTATTTTTCGATCATTGATCATTACATCAATGTCATTGCCAATAAATATAATGAACTTGAAGAAAATGAATGAAAATTATTGCATGCTATCGATTTGCGTTTTGCATTCATCCATACAACTGTGCCATTCACATTAATTAAAATAATAATTCATTGGCAAATGTGTCTTCATTCTAGAAAATAACTTTCATTAGGTAATATTTTGTTGCTTTTGATCTAAAACAATCATAAAATATAATTGCTACGTATTTGTGCACCATGAGCAATCAGTGGAACAAACTAAATAGTTGTATAATTAATTTAAAAGAGAAAGATTATAGGTCTTACAGATATAAATAAAAATAAAAATTCAAATTAATTATATGGATAAAAAGCTTTAATTCATATTTACCTTCCCGAAGGAAAAGTTTATGTTCAAGAAAAAATCTGGTAAATGGGTATGTGTAGCCATTTTTGACTTTTCGTCGATGTTTCTCAAAAACGACTGGGCCGATTACGTATGCGTTTAGTGGTGTTCCGTTAGGCAGCTACTGATTGCAGTTGACATAAATATGTTTGAAAGATCATCAATTGAAAATCGTATTGATTATTTTTTATTGAAAGCGAATATATATTTTCAAAATAACAATTGAACATTTTACTTAAATAGCTGAACTTCAATTCTTATTAATTACGTTGATTATGTATATGAATTGGGAAGTTCAAGCAATGTGCCTAAGGCAAAATCCTACTTGTAAATAGTTGCTTTAACTTTTTTTACTTGGTGTTATTGCCCACGTCAACAATTTTATAAATATACTAGCTGACCCGACAGACGTTGTTCTGTACCTACGTCTACAATTTTTCAATATTTTATACTAATATTTACTGCTTAGTTAAAAATAATAATTACTGTTTTTTGAATTACTATTTACACCAATATATAAGTGATGTTGAATGTAGAACTGTTTCAAATAAAATGATTGTTCTCAATTTCCACAGTTAACACTTTAATTATTTTATTTAACAAATATAAAAAATGTTCAATAAAATTGTATATTAAAAATTATACACTGCGATTTATAGAACAAATTTATTTCCAATAGCTCAATTTATTTTATTGCATTTAAGGGTTATATAGTATTTTTAGCCATACCTGTAGATGTGGATGTATAAATGAATGATTTTTTGTTTATTCACGACTAAAACATTGATTTTCCAAATTTATCACACTAAAAATGATCGTCTGCCTTTTTGATTTATGGTCATAGCATAAGATACTCATGTTGAAAATTTAAATCTTTTAAAAAGTACAACAAATTCAGAAAGAATTAATATATAGCATTCGCGGCAAAGGTGCAATATCACCTTTTATTTTTCTCACCCAAAATAATTGCTTCAATAATGTTGCCTATAATTTTTATAATTTTGTACCATATTTTAACTGGCTTTAAGTAATTTTAATATCTAAATTGCATTTTTTTCTCTAATAAATCAATATACATTATTGCTTAAGTTTATATTTGAAGTGAATTAATTTGTCAAATCCTGTTCACATGTGCTCTATTCAACTTACGATCAACAAAATTATTGCTCTGTAAATTTTTTTTACTGTGCTCCAATTTACTTGATATTTTGGAAATAGGCTAATCTTTATCTTAATTTCAATGTTTTTAACAATTTGCACTCCGTCACCATCCACAGCATTATTGGATTATTACTCTTTTAATTCTGATTTTATCAGAACTTGTAATACACTATTTTAAAGGTGATTAAATGAGCTACAACTTTCTCTATCATTAATTTACCGTAACTTCTCTTATTGTAAAACGGCGAAGGGTTAAAGGGCTCGAAAGACCTCTGGTTGGACAGCTCCTTAATTAATCATACATCTATCAATATTTGTGTAACGAAAAATAATAAACAATAATAATTAGTCAGAAAAATACCTCGAATTTTCTTATATATATACTTTTATACGTATTCTTTCAGAGGTATTATGATGAGAAATTGGTTGTTTTTTTTTAAATGTTTTTTTTTCATGAAATCATGAGTTTTTTAAGAATCATTTGTACTAAAGTTGTGGTATTTTCTAGAATCCATCAAGATCTCTTAAACCAAGTTAATTCTAGATTGAATACGATTATTTTTAATTTTGGTGGATATGGCACTCAAAGTATTTGATTTAAATGAAAAAAAAAACATTGCATGCGTCCTTTATCTGCATGATAGCTCACTCATTTTACACGCAGAAATACTCATTTTAAAGCTTATTTTGAGCACTATAAAAACCCATTTTCATATCTAGCCTAATAATGTTCCTAAAACACTATAAAATAACGATTTATTAAGATTTTAATTGATATATTCTGTTCATTACATGATTTTCGTTAAAATGTATATTTTTGAAGGTGTTAGCAACAAATGATGAAAACGCAAAAAAGAAACAAATATTCAGTAGCCAGTAACTTGAAAAGTATTTCCTTTTTTGAAAAACATTATTAAATATTTTTCTCGTATAATTAGTTCTTTTATCGATACCCAACGTTATTTTGAAAAAAGTAAAATTACACCACTGAAAAGAAATGTCATCCACCCGAGAAGTGGTAAAGGAGTCTAAATTGTTTTCATTTCTGAAGAGTAAGATGAACCTAGTTCCAAAATTCCAAACGAATTGGAAAATAGTAAAAATTTCAGACCCAAAGCGCTCCATTGAGTAAATATTCCGTACCCAATGACAAACATATGAATTTTTGACACAATGAAACTTTTAAATAATTTTTTTTGTATTGTGACTTAGTATAGTAAGGCAAAACGACTGCAAATTGAATATGTTTGAGCGCAATCACTTATGGCTCGCTCCTTTGCGCGAATTCGTACGGCGAATCTGTTCGCAAAGTGCGCAAACAAAATTATTGCAAGCAAAAGCAAACCACGCGCACGTCAGACGCATGCGCAGACTGCATCACTTGTCAAATGCATGTTATATTATTTGCATCTTATATTAATTTAATTTTTGGCACATCTCAGCTGCTTTTCGGCATTAATAATGTAGACATTACATTTTCCTTATTCATAATTATGAATTTATTATATTCTAATATTGCCTTAGCCTATAAGTGAATAGAAATGTTTGGCAAATGACAGTCCTCAATTGTTTTTAATGTCAAACTAAGCTTCAAATATTCTCAAGGGCAAACAATGATAAGCGGTTTTTAGTAATTTTTTCTATTTATTTCTACAATTAACTATATTTCTATGAATCAAAACATTCTATGAATCAAAACATTCTAAAAAATTTCCCGAACAAACTTCAGGAAGATTCATGAAAATCCGAATTATAGTTTAGAAGGAAATATGAAACTTACATTGTTACAGAAGAATTTTATATATAAGATATAACAACACCAACTCTCAAGCATGGGATTGTTATGATAAATGAATGTTATCGTGAAAATGGAAAACTCGGCTTGCTATTTCTTAATTTAAGATAATAATATTAAGGGGGTATTCTAGTGTAGAGCGATGGATTTTAGATCATTTTTGAAGTGTCGTAAAAGAAAGCAATGAATGTTTTTACTATCCATTTTTTACCACTTGTTTATTAATATTATTAAAATACAAAACAAAAATTAAAAAGTTGAAAACTATAAAAACTGGCAGCTGACGAAGTGGGTGGTCTCAAAAAATTAGCACCTCAGGCTTGACATGATTTCAGCCCTCCTAGCCATCGGAAATGTAGAAAATAAAAAGATTATTAATCTACAATGATGTCGCAATCGCCCGAATTAGCGATGAGCAAAAAAAATTTTTTTTTACAAATTGGCGACTGTTTAAAAAAAATGTTTTTTTTTAAGTTTCTCGAATTTTTTAAACATAGTAAAAATTGGAATTTGGGGATAATCCTAGTTCGGGCTATAGATAGGTCTATAAACAAGACTCTCTGAACATTTCAAGTGAATCGATCGATTAAAACTCGAGAAATCGTGTCAACAGTACTGAAAAAGTCTGTTCTGAAAAAAACGCATTTAAAGTTGCTTATATCTCCAAAAATTTTTCAAATTTTCAAAAACCTTCTCGTACCCATATTCTTAGATAGTTAAACTTTGAAAATATGAAATAAAAAAAGAACGATTTTTTTGAATTTCTACACTAAAATACCCCCTTAATGCACCAGCCTTGTAATAATTTTAAATAGAACAAGGAATTAATTATTCCCATATGCGAAACATAATTTATTGCATTCATATTACAACAATTGAGTGTAGAAAAAACTTTTCCAATGAAAACTGTTGAAGGTGTTGTAATGATGAATTCCTTACTTAGAAGTTAGTACTTTTGCGTGCGAATGATTGATGGGCAAATATCAGAATCACCAAGTAAGGCATAATTGTGCGGATATAAAATAGTTCATGTTACGCTGGTGCTTTTGATGTTTGGTAATCGGTAATACTAATGTTATCGTGACGCACTGCTTGATAATTATTTATTTTAATTATATCATTGTGAACACCAATAAACTAGAAACCAAAAGCTGTAAATTATATTTCGATGCTTACATAAAATTACGCTCCCAAAGAATATTTTGTAATTTACGGAAGTAAGCCAAACGTGTCAAATAACTGCTATCATAGATTATATCATATCATACCATAAATGCCCATATTTATTTATTTATATAAACGCCAATCGTCTATGTAATATAATTTTAATAATTTTTAACATTTAATAGTTTTGTTATTACATGGTCTGTTAAGATCCTATTTGGAGATGACTCACACCTTTATGAATACATTTTCTACCGAGATTTATCTAAGGATTGTTAAATTGAACAAGAAACTAGTTGGTATTGGTATTTTAAATAATCGACTTAATAAAAAAGAAATTAATTTATGAGTGATTAAAAGTATTCCGAGAGGATTTATTACACATAATTGAAAACGAACGAGTATCGGTGTATTTTCTAAAAGCAAATTTTCACAAACCAATAATTTTTATAATTGAACCAGTTTTCGTAGGACGTTAATGGTTTAGTATGTTCATTAAGACCAAGTAATCTATCGTTATACCAAGTAAATCATCTAATTTTAATTCTAACAAACGTCAGCAAAACTACACATTTTCTTTGATGAATTTTTAAAATTAAACTACTTGTCGCAAGGCCGTAATATTTCAGTAAGTTCTATAAGACCACGATATACATAGCCAAAGAAAGTTTTATAAAAATCGGCTTAATTTTTTGGCTTTTAAATTTCTGAAATCTGTTCAGGCGTTTTTGAGCAAACGTGGATGAAAGGTCTAATTTTGAAAAAAAAATGACAAAAAAAAAAAACGATTCCCAATCAATATCTTTGGAACGATTTTTGAATTTTCAGAATCGATTCAGAATTGCGGGCTAAAACGTGGACGAAAAATTTTTCACTTGTCTGCTATTTATAAAGAAACGTCTCGGCCGATCGGCGCACCAACGCTAGTCTTTATCGAGATATATCGAATGGCTTCTAAATTTTTGAAATCGTCCCAGCCGTTTTCGAGAAAACGTCGATTTACGGCGAAAAATCTGTTCACATACAAGCGCACACACATATACTTTTTCCAAATTTGGTCTCATTCGATTCAGAATGGCTTGAAACGTCGAGAAAACATAAAATTAGCGAATCGGATTTTTTGATGAAAACAAACTTCTCATTCGGGAAGTTAAAAAATGTCATTTTTCACAGCCATTGTAGTATTGATTACAAACATTGTAGTAATTTTACACCCATTGTAGTATTTTTACAAACATTGTAGTAATTTTACGCTCATTGTAGTAATTATACACCCATTGTAGTAATTTTACACCCATTGTAGTATTTTTACAAACATTGTAGTAATTTTACACCCAATGTAGTATTGTTTACAAACATTGTAGTAGTTTTACACCCATTGTAGTATTGTTTACAAACATTGTAGTAATGTTACACCCATTGTAGTATTTTTACAAACATTGTAGTAATTTTACACCCATAAGTTAAAAAATGTCATTTTTCACACCCATTGTAGTATTGTTTACAAACATTGTAGTAATTTTACACCCATTGTAGTATTTTTACAAACATTGTAGTAATTTTACGCTCATTGTAGTAATTTTACACCCATTGTAGTAATTTTACACCCATTTTAGTATTTTTACAAACATTGTAGTAATTTTACACCCATTGTAGTATTGTTTACAAACATTGTAGTAGTTTTACACCCATTGTAGTATTGTTTGTAGTAATTGTAATAATTTTACACCCATTGTAGTATTTTTACAAACATTGTAGTAATTTTACACCCATTTTTATAAACATTGTAGTAATTTTACACCCATTGTAGTAATTTTACACCCATTGTAGTATTGTTTACAAACATTGTAGTAATTTTACGCTCATTGAAGTAATTTTACGCTCATTGTAGTATTTTTACAAACATTGTAGTAATTTTACACCCATTGTAGTATTGTTTACAAACATTGTAGTAATTTTACGCCCATTGTAGTATTTTTACAAACATTGTAGTAATTTTACACCCATTGTAGTATTTTTTACAAACATTGTAGTAATTTTACGCTCATTGTAGTAATTTTACGCTCATTGTAGTATTTTTACAAACATTGTAGTAATTTTACACCCATTGTAGTATTTTTTACAAACATTGTAGTAATTTTACACCCATAAGTTAAAAAATGTCATTTTTCACACCCATTGTAGTATTGTTTACAAACATTGTAGTAATTTTACACCCATTGTAGTATTTTTACAAACATTGTAGTAATTTTACGCTCATTGTAGTAATTTTACACCCATTGTAGTAATTTTACACCCATTTTAGTATTTTTACAAACATTGTAGTAATTTTACACCCATTGTAGTATTGTTTACAAACATTGTAGTAGTTTTACACCCATTGTAGTATTGTTTGTAGTAATTGTAATAATTTTACACCCATTGTAGTATTTTCACAAACATTGTAGTAATTTTACACCCATTTTTATAAACATTGTAGTAATTTTACACCCATTGTAGTAATTTTACACCCATTGTAGTATTGTTTACAAACATTGTAGTAATTTTACGCTCATTGAAGTAATTTTACGCTCATTGTAGTATTTTTACAAACATTGTAGTAATTTTACACCCATTGTAGTATTGTTTACAAACATTGTAGTAATTTTACGCCCATTGTAGTATTTTTACAAACATTGTAGTAATTTTACACCCATTGTAGTATTTTTTACAAACATTGTAGTAATTTTACGCTCATTGTAGTAATTTTACGCTCATTGTAGTATTTTTACAAACATTGTAGTAATTTTACACCCATTGTAGTATTTTTTACAAACATTGTAGTAATTTTACACCCATTTTTATAAACATTGTAGTAATTTTACACCCATTGTAGTAATTTTACACCCATTGTAGTATTGTTTACAAACATTGTAGTAATTTTACGCTCATTGAAGTAATTTTACGCTCATTGTAGTATTTTTACAAACATTGTAGTAATTTTACGCTCATTGTAGTAATTTTACGCTCATTGTAGTATTTTTACAAACATTGTAGTAATTTTACATCCATTGTAGTAATTTTACACCCATTGTAGTATTGTTTACAAACATTGTAGTAATTTTACACCCATTGTAGTAATTTTACATCCATTGTAGTAATTTTACAACCATTGTAGTATTTTTACAAACATTGTAGTAATTTTACGCTCATTGTAGTAATTTTACGCGCATTGTAGTAATTTTACGCTCATTGTAGTAATTTTCCACCCATTGTAGTATTGTTTACAAACATTGTAGTAATTTTATGCTCATTGTAGTAATTTTACACCCATTGTAGTATTGTTTACAAACATTGTAGTAATTTTACGCTCATTGTAGTAATTTTACACCCATTGTAGTAATTTTACACCCATTGTAGTATTTTTACAAACATTGTAGTAATTTTACGCTCATTGTAGTAATTTTACGCTCATTGTAGTAATTTTACACCCATTGTAGTATTGTTTACAAACATTGTAGTAATAATACGCTCATTGTAGTAATTTTACACCCATTGTAGTATTGTTTACAAACATTGTAGTAATTTTACACCCATAGTAGTATTTTTACAAACATTGTAGTAATTTTACGCTCATTATAGTAATTTTACACCCATTGTAGTATTTTTACAAACATTGTAGTAATTTTACGCTCATTGTAGTAATTTTACGCTCATTGTAGTAATTTTACACCCATTGTAGTATTGTTTACAAACATTGTAGTAATTTTACACCCATTGTAGTAATTTTACACCCATTGTAGTAATTTTACACCCATTGTAGTATTTTTACAAACATTGTAGTAATTTTACACCCATTGTAGTAATTTGACACCATTGTAGTATTGTTTACAAACATTGTAGTAATTTTACGCTCATTGTAGTAATTTTACGCTCATTGTAGTAATTTTACGCTCATTGTAGTATTTTTACAAACATTGTAGTAATTTTACACCCATTGTAGTATTTTTACAAACATTGTAGTAATTTTACGCTCATTGTAGTAATTTTACGCTCATTGTAGTAATTTTACACCCATTGTAGTATTGTTTACAAACATTGTAGTAATTTTACACCCATTGTAGTAATTTTACACCCATTGTAGTAATTTTACACCCATTGTAGTATTTTTACAAACATTGTAGTAATTTTACACCCATTGTAGTAATTTGACACCATTGTAGTATTGTTACAAACATTGTAGTAATTTTACGCTCATTGTAGTAATTTTACGCTCATTGTAGTAATTTTACGCTCATTGTAGTATTTTTACAAACATTGTAGTAATTTTACACCCATTGTAGTATTTTTACAAACATTGTAGTAATTTTACGCTCATTGTAGTAATTTTACGCTCATTGTAATATTTTTACACCCATTGTAGTATTGCTTACAAACATTGTAGTAATTTACACCCATTGTAGTATTGTTTACAAACATTGTAGTAATTTTACACCCATTGTAGTAATTTTACACCCATTGTAGTATTTTTACAAACATTGTAGTAATTTTACGCTCATTGTAGTAATTTTACACCCATTGTAGTATTGTTTACAAACATTGTAGTAATTTTACACCCATTGTAGTATTTTTACAAACATTGTAGTAATTTTACACCCATTGTAGTATTTTTACAAACATTGTAGTAATTTTACACCCATTGTAGTATTTTTACAAACATTGTAGTAATTTTACACCCATTGTAGTATTGCTTACAAACATTGTAGTAATTTTACGCTCATTGTAGTAATTTTACGCTCATTGTAGTATTTTTACAAACATTGTAGTAATTTTACACCCATTGTAGTATTTTTACAAACATTGTAGTAATTTTACGCTCATTGTAGCAATTTTACGCTCATTGTAATATTTTTACACCCATTGTAGTATTGCTTACAAACATTGTAGTAATTTTACACCCATTGTAGTATTTTTACAAACATTGTAGTAATTTTACACCCATTGTAGTATTTTTACAAACATTGTAGTAATTTTACACCCATTGTAGTATTTTTACAAACATTGTAGTAATTTTACACCCATTGTAGTATTGTTTACAAACATTGTAGTAATTTTACACCCATTGTAGTAATTTGACACCCATTGTAGTATTGTTCACAAACATTGTAGTAATTTTACGCTCATTGTAGTAATTTTACGCTCATTGTAGTAATTTTACGCTCATTGTAGTATTTTTACAAACATTGTAGTAATTTTACACTCATTGTAGTATTTTTACAAACATTGTAGTAATTTTACACCCATTGTAGTATTGTTTACAAACATTGTAGTAATTTTACACCCATTGTAGTATTGTTTACAAACATTGTAGTAATTTTACACCCATTGTAGTAATTTGACACCCATTGTAGTATTGTTTACAAACATTGTAGTAATTTTACGCTCATTGTAGTAATTTTACGCTCATTGTAGTAATTTTACGCTCATTGTAGTATTTTTACAAACATTGTAGTAATTTTACACCCATTGTAGTATTTTTACAAACATTGTAGTAATTTTACGCTCATTGTAGTAATTTTACGCTCATTGTAATATTTTTACACCCATTGTAGTATTGCTTACAAACATTGTAGTAATTTACACCCATTGTAGTATTGTTTACAAACATTGTAGTAATTTTACACCCATTGTAGTAATTTTACACCCATTGTAGTATTTTTACAAACATTGTAGTAATTTTACGCTCATTGTAGTAATTTTACACCCATTGTAGTATTGTTTACAAACATTGTAGTATTTTTACACCCATTGTAGTATTTTTACAAACATTGTAGTAATTTTACACCCATTGTAGTATTGTTTACAAACATTGTAGTAATTTTACACCCATTGTAGTATTTTTACAAACATTGTAGTAATTTTACACCCATTGTAGTATTTTTACAAACATTGTAGTAATTTTACACCCATTGTAGTATTTTTACAAACATTGTAGTAATTTTACACCCATTGTAGTATTGTTTACAAACATTGTAGTAATTTTACACCCATTGTAGTATTGTTTACAAACATTGTACTAATTTTACACTCATTGTAGTATTTTTACAAACATTGTAGTAATTTTACACCCATTGTAGTATTTTTACTAACATTGTAGTAATTTTACACCCATTGTAGTATTTTCAATAACATTTTAGTAATTTTACACCCATTGTAGTATTTTTACTAACATTGTAGTAATTGTTATTTTTACACCCATTGTAATATTGTTTACAAACATTATAGTATTTTTACAAACATTGTAGTAATTTTACACCCATTGTAGTATTGTTTACAAACATTTTAGTAATTTTACACCCATTGTAGTATTGTTTACAAACATTGTAGTAATTTTACACCCATTGTGGTATTGTTTACAAACATTGTAGTAATTTTACACCCATTGTAGTATTTTTACAAACATTGTAGTAATTTTACACCCATTGGACTTATGTACATCAAATTATCAAATATTTTATAGAGATTTTAATACTGTGTACATATTTTGTGTAATTTTTTTTGGGTTCAGTACCAAGATTTTTAATTTCAGTATGAAAAGTTCTAGCAATTTGAATTAAGGCACGATGCCATGCACCCCACTAGTTAATAAAAATGTTAAAAAGATAAATTTGGTTATAATTCTTCTCCCCAGAACCTGGTTATATATTTCAGGCGGCACCCTGAATCATATTGGTAAAGTGGCTCGGCACACCACAGTTAAAAGCTTGCCGACCCCTGATCTAGAAGACTATGATATCTACCGTCAAAAAAAAAAATCATAAAAATCGTCGAAATTTTTTTTAAAAAACTTTATTACAAGAAAATTTTTGAAATTGATCGAACCGGCTTTGAGAAAACGTCGATTTACGGCAAAAAATCTGTTCACATACACGCACACACACACATACTTTTTCCAAATTTGGGCTCATTCGATTCAGAATGGCTTGAAACGTTGAGAAAACATAAAATTAGCGAATCGGATTTTTTTATGAGAACATAAACTTCTCCTTCGGGAAGTTAAAATGTTGAATACATTATACTGATCTGAGTAAGTAAATCTGAGGAAGTAAATTTCGTTGGTTCCGCAGTGAAGTACAGCAATCATTTGTTTGATTGCGTAGCATAAAGCGTTGCGAATCGCCTAACGATGAAAAGCATACAAACAACCAAACTCTCTCGAAACAAAGCACATTATTTATAAATACTCTATTGGAAATTACTTTGAGCTCTTGCTCTTGCATATTAACTATGCAGATAAAACACAGGGAAAGCGTAAGTATCCATCTAAACTCGAAATTACCAAATAAAAACCATATACTTGTTCAGAAGATTTTTATATTTTTAATAATTGGATTTGCTATCCTCCTCTTGAATTTTGATATAATAATATTAATTTAATATTTTATATTAAAACTCAAGAAGATATTAGCAAACCTCCAAGAGGAGGATAGTATACCATTCTAACAATAGAGCAGCTGTAAATACCACATCAACCTGGTGAAATACATTTTTCATAATGAATAATGATTAATGATTTTCGTAGTAAGATGTTTCATAATTTCGCTTATAATTAAAGTTCAAATTTAAAGTGAAAGACTTACATAAACCACGACTAATCGTTCCCTTTAAATTTTAAACATTAGTACAAAGTAAGTTTTAAACAGAGATATACGAGCAGAAACTATACATTTTCTTTAAAATGTATGCAATATAATTAATATGTAATGGCAAAATTCATAATAAAATTTTATTAGTAATTAAATAACCTACAAATTGAGCTTGTGGATGCAATAGAAAAACATGAAAAATGATAAGAAATTGACAAAAATTAACAAGTTTTAATATTCTCTATATTAGCTTAATTTTTCCGAATTGATGAACAAATGTCTATTTATAATAGATCTATAGTTCATATTAAATAGATAATATTTTCGCATTAATTCCGATTCCGAAATGGGCTAAACAAATTTGTGAGTATTTGAAATAAATTATCATGATTAACTACATTAATTTGACTGTATTTTTAATGTACGAACCATAGTGGTTCCTAAAGTGAAAAAAATATTATTATTTAAGCAATTCTGATTCCATCCAAAATGATATTTTAACAATATTATGTAGTTTTCTCCACATATATTAATAATTATTATTGATTAGTGAATGATTTGTTTATTAATGATAACCTAATATATATTTTATGTATATAAATTTTAAATATGAATTATTCCTTCCCCAAAGGGTCGTTCTATTTTTTGATAAACTTAATTTTTAAAATAGTATGAACTATTTAGATATGAGCAATTTAGATTTATTTCGATAAAAATTTAAAAGTAATTTTCAACTTTCTTCTTCTAACTTTAAATGATTGATTGATAGATTATTTTTTCATTAATGATATCCCACTCAAAAAACAATAAATATTCTAATAAAAATATATTCAATAATCAATACCATTATGTTATTTTTTAAATAGCCGAATAAATATCTCGTGTATATAAATTTTGAATACATTATAATGCTTATATAAATAATTATAAATATACAATAATTAAAATCAGTTCATTAAAATGAGTACAATCCCCACAGTTATTAATAAATTAATAAGTTAAAGGGTCATTCACAAAATATTAAAAAAAACTGAATCCGGCACATACTATTATTGGGGATGATTATTTTAATACTAAATAATCGTATACTGGTGTGGGTGTAAAATTTTCAATTTATATTGAGCATTAATTAAAAATTTGTGATTTTGGGGACTAAATTAATACGAAGTGACATGAATACAATTTTTTGGATCTAATTATTATGATTATTAATTGTGATTTACTGTATATTAGTTTTAACACTTTGGCTCGTATATGAGAATGATGCGAGACTATATAGATGGAAAGGAAAAGAAACACTTTCCATTTTCAGTTCTACAAACGGCAGTATAAAAACGAGGGAAGATACTCGCTAATCATACAGTTCAGTTTGTGTGATCGTATCAATAGTTTAAACAAAAAATAAAACATGTTTAAGGTAGAAACTTAGTAATAAATACTTTAATTTTAGTTAAATTTTAGAATTTTTTCATATGTTTTTAATTGGATTCTAAAAGTGTTTAAAAACCGATAAAATCTGGCCTTATGGATAATCTAAATCGCATTAATATTAAATCTAAATTTTAAAAAATAAGTCTTATTTTATTATAAATTTCTAGTTAATTACACAAACGAAAGAAAAGTTAAATTTTAAGATACTTAGTAATTTGATAAAAAAATCAAGAAGACGAAAAAATATACTAAAAAATGGATTGGCGATAAATAATCATCGTAATTTAATACATAAATCATAATGATTTTTGACTCTTTACTAAAAAAAGTTTATAGCAATCAAAATCATGTAATTGTATAAGCTATCATAATAACTTATAAAATTATATTATTTTGATTGCTGTTTATAAATCAATAAGAGAAATAAAAATATAATTGCAAAAAATTTAAAAACATTAAAAATGAGCTTATAAATTTTCTTAAAAAAATTGTGATATTAAATTTCGGTTAATATACTATAGAAGTAAATATCATAGTTCATGAAAAACTACGATATAATGACAAAATAATATTTTTAGAAAAATAAAAATTTAAAATTAAATATATAGAATTTAATATTTCCTTTCATAATATCCAAACTTTAAAAATATTAATCCGTTTTCGGCTATTCTAATTAAACTTTGTATTTACATCATATATTAAATTTATTGCAACATCATATAATACGTTTCGCAACTGAAAGTAATACTATATTTTATGAACACATTAAATGTTTTATCGTCGTACAACAAAGATTTTGCATTCTATGCATCAGCATGAGAAAATTAATGTTGCAAGCTGTTGGATAATTTATAAATACTAATAATATAAATTCCTAACAGTCAATTAATGAAAATAGAAATTTTACAAATTGCATTACAACATATTCGTCTCTAATTTAAAGTTATCATCAACGTGTCGCAATAAATTGAATTGATACTTTTGAATTAAAAGATATATTACGCTGATTAATTTAAGGGACACAACTAGTGTGAAATTTCGAAAAAATCGATTTTTGTTTTTTTTTCATATTTCGGTAGATTACACCTTTAAAAATAATATATAAAAATTTCAAATCAATATCTCAAATAGTTTTTGAGTTACAGCCATTTAAAAAGTATATATATAGTTATATATTATAGTACAACGATTATTTTATCTTTAAACGCGTTTTTCTCGAAACAGCATTTTCCGAATTTGCTGCAGTGATTACTCAAAAACGAATGATCCGATCACTATCAATTTTTTTTACATGTTCTTTATACAGTTCTCCGTAAAATAAACTATCGATTTTTCGATCGGGACAAAAATCGATTTTTGGCAGTCGAAAAACGACCAAAATTTTGGGCTAAAATTCGACTTTTTTTAAAAAACGCCGCCATTTTGTCAATTTTTGATTTATTTTTTTCATCGTAGTTCATTTACAGACAATATTATCTAGTTTAACGAGATTTTTTTTTTTTATTTCATCCACGTAGAAGGCCGGAATCACTGCAGCAGTTAAGGCCCTTTTTTTGTCGCGCCGTTGGAGACCGACGATAACTTGAAAAATATTTAATTTTTTTCTTCAAAAATTTTACTATGTATTCTTAAAACATGTATAAATATATTTCTAAAATTTTGAAATGATTGATAAAGTAGTTTTTTTAATATAAATTCCCAAAAATCAGCTTTTTTATAGGGGGTTACACTAGTTGTGCCCCTTAAAGATTTATATAACATTGATTTTCAGATAATTTCCGTGCTATCGGTGGTTCTAGCATTAACCAGAGCGGGCTACATTGGAGGTGGTTTTTGATTCGCATGATGTAGGCGGATATTTTTGGAGGCGGCCATGATTTTGAAGGCGGACACCAAATTGTGGCGACGCACGATTTCGAAGGAGGTCACGAAATGGGAGGCGGCGAATCTTATGGACATGGACACGAAGATTATCATGTGAATATAATATTATGTTGCTTCCACGATTTGAAATGATAAAATGATCTAAACTCAGATATAAATGCTACCAATTATTTTCAGGAGCCACCAAAGTATAAATACGGTTACTCTGTTCATGATCCTCATACAGGCGATGAAAAAAACGCTTGGGAATCGAGAGATGGTGACGTCGTAAAAGGTACGTAATTTCTGGTGTAAATATGAATTAAAATAAATTTAAAATACACTATTATTTCAGGACAATATTCATTGACGGAAGCTGATGGAACGCAAAGAATAGTAGACTACACCGCTGATAAGCACAATGGTTTCAATGCAGTAGTAACAAAAGTTGGAGAACCAAAACAACAACTAGAGCATGGTTCCAGTATAGGAGGAGGTCACCATTGGGGATTCTAAATAAACAACTGTTTCGCCGGCATGGAAAACACATAAAACATGAAACTCTTATCAATAATAGTATTCTTAGTATTTGCTTTATAGCGCGCTATATAATAAAATCGTCTTCATCGCAAAAATCATTACGCCAAAGTTCATACATATTACAGCATATATTTATAAAATTGTTTGTTACTTATTAGTAAAATATAATTATTGAATGCCTGGATTATTGATCAAATGACTGAAGATACCGCTCATATATGCGGATGTAGATTTAAAAATTGTTATTTATATGTATTATATATTTGTGATGCATCAAACTATCAATAGCAAACTTTAGAAATATATTTATTAAGGTATATTATATGCAATAAAGTACTTTTAAAAACATGTGTATATTTTTCATGATAAATCATTTGAAATACCTCTACTCAACTTCACATTTCAGTTTGAGAAAATTTCTTTAAATGCTTTAAATGACTAATAGATATCCAGATATTTATGATCACAAGATAATCACTTATAACCATAAATAAAATAAAAAATTAGGATTACGATGAGTATCAACATACGAGGTGTGTTCAAAAAGTACCCGGAATTACTAATAATTAAATTTCGCGGGTCTGGAGTGTCTGATTGTCAAAATTTTTTTTTTATTGTGTTGGTATACATGCCCCTAAAGTATGATGAAATTTTCAGCTATATTCACTGTTTACTTTGTCTGTGGTAGTCGCTAAGGTTCGACGTGTTTTTCTGAGCTCGGCGATTTTTACATGGAAGAATTGAAAAGTCAAAGAATTTGTATTAAATTTTGCGTAAAAATGAAATAAAGTGTTGCAAAGTGCAAAAATTCACCAGATATGGCTCCGTGTGACTTTTTCCTATTCCCAAAGTTGAAGAGACCCATGAAAGGACGGCGGTTTTCCTCGATTGAAGAGGTGCTCAAGGACATATCAAAAAGTGAATATCAAGGGTGCTTCGAAAATTGGAAAAAACGCTGGCATAAGTGTATTATATCTGGGGGGGACTACTTTGAAGGGGACCACATTAATGTAGACGAATAAATAAATATTTTTTTGAAAAAACGAAATTCCGGGTACTTTTTGAACAGACCTCGTACAATAAATAATAAAATTATTAATCCATCTTTCACTTACCCCCTGTTTTCATTATTATCAACTGCATCTGCAGTCACCTCTCTTTGGACCATCATCAAGCGACCACTAACATTTAGCACCATAGTTTCTACTGGTTTTGTGACTTGTCCTTCGGGCAATATTTGTTGAGTTTCGAGTGCGTCATATGCATAATCTATTTGAGTATCTGTAACAAG
>NW_020537324.1:14620404-14641374 GCF_003426905.1 Ctenocephalides felis | reverse complement strand
GGGGTATTCTAGTGTAGAGCGATGAATTTTAGGTCATTTATAAAGTGTCGTAAAAGAAAGCAATGAATGTTTTTACTATCCATTTTTTACCACTTATTTATTAATATATTAAAACACAAAACAAAAATTCAAAAACTAAAAAGTTGAAAATTGTAAAAACTGGCAGCTGATGAAGTGGGGTGGTCCTCAAAAATTGGCACCTCAGTCTTGACATGATTTCAGCCCTCCTAGCCATCGGAAAGCGAAAAATAAGAAGATTATTAATCTACAATGATGTCGCAATCACCCGAAACTAGCGATGAGCAAAAATTTTTTTTACAAATTGGCGACTGTTTGAAAAAAATGTTTTTTTTTTTAAGTTTCTCGAATTTTTAAAACATAGTAAAAATTGGAATTTGTGGATAATCCTAGTTCGGGCTATAGATAGGTCTATAAACAAGACTCTCTGAACATTTCAAGTGAATCGGTCGATTAAAACTCGAGAATCGTGTCAACAGTACTGAAAAAGTCTGTTCTGAGAAAACGCATTTAAAGTTGCCTATATCTCCAAAAAATGATTCAAATTTTCAAAAACCTTCTCGTACCCATATTCTTAGATAGTTAAACTTTGAAAATATGAAATAAAAAAGAACGATTTTTTTGAATTTCTACACTAAAATACCCCCTTAATGCACCAGCCTTGTAATAATTTTAAATAGAACAAGGAATTAATTATTCCCATATGCGAAACATAATTTATTGCATTCATATTACAACAATTGAGTGTAGAAAAACACTTTCCAATGAAAACTGTTGAAGGTGTTGTAATGATGAATTCTTACTTAGAAGTTAGTACTTTTGCGTGCGAATGATTGATGGGCAAATATCAGAATCACACCAAGTAAGGCATAATTGTGCGGATATAAAATAGTTCATGTTACGCTGGTGCTTTTTATGTTTGGTAATCGGTAATACTAATGTATCGTAACGCACTGCTTGATAATTATTTATTTTAATTATATCATTGTGAACACCAATAAACTAGAAACCAAAAGCTGTAAATTATATTTCGATGCTTACATAAAATTACGCTCCCAAAAGAATATTTTGTAATTTACGGAAGTAAGCCAAACGTGTCAAATAACTGCTATCATAGATTATATCATATCATACCATAAATGCCCATATTTATTTATTTATATAAACGCCAATCGTCTATGTAATATAATTTTAATAATTTTTTAACATTTAATAGTTTTGTTATTACATGGTCTGTTAAGATCCTATTTGGAGATGACTCACACCTTTATGAATACATTTTCTACCGAGATTTATCTAAGGATTGTTAAATTGAACAAGAAACTAGTTGGTATTGGTATTTTAAATAATCGACTTAATAAAAAAGAAATTAATTTATGAGTGATTAAAAGTATTCCGAGAGGATTTATTACACATAATTGAAAACGAACGAGTATCGGTGTATTTTCTAAAAGCAAATTTTCACAAACCAATAATTTTTATAATTGAACCAGTTTTCGTAGGACGTTAATGGTTTAGTATGTTCATTAAGACCAAGTAATCTATCGTTATACCAAGTAAATCATCTAATTTTAATTCTAACAAACGTCAGCAAAACTACACATTTTCTTTGATGAATTTTTAAAATTAAACTACTTGTCGCAAGGCCGTAATATTTCAGTAAGTTCTATAAGACCACGATATACATAGCAAAGAAAGTTTTATAAAAATCGGCTTAATTTTTTGGCTTTTTTAAATTCTGAAATCTGTTCAGGCGTTTTTGAGCAAACGTGATGAAAAGGTCTAATTGAAAAAAAATGACAAAAAAAAAAAACGATTCCCAATCAATATCTTTGGAACGATTTTTGAATTTTCAGAATCGATTCAGAATTGCGGGCTAAAACGTGGACGAAAAATTTTTCACTTTTCTGCTATTTATAAAGAAACTCTCGGCCGATCGGCGCACCAACGCTAGTCTTTATCGAGATATATCGAATGGCTTCTAAATTTTTGAAATCGTCCCAGCCGTTTTCGAGAAAACGTCGATTTACGGCGAAAAATCTGTTCACATACAAGCGCACACACATATACTTTTTCCAAATTTGGTCTCATTCGATTCAGAATGGCTTGAAACGTCGAGAAAACATAAAATTAGCGAATCGGATTTTTTTGATGAAAACAAACTTCTCATTCGGGAAGTTAAAAAATGTCATTTTTCACAGCCATTGTAGTATGATTACAAACATTGTAGTAATTTTACACCCATTGTAGTATTTTACTAAAACATTGTAGTAATTTTACGCTCATTGTAGTAATTATACACCCATTGTAGTAATTTTACACCCATTGTAGTATTTTTTTCACAAACATTGTAGTAATTTTACACCCAATGTAGTATTGTTTACAAACATTGTAGTAGTTTTACACCCATTGTAGTATTGTTTACAAACATTGTAGTAATGTTACACCCATTGTAGTATTTTTACAACATTGTAGTAATTTTACACCCATAAGTTAAAAAATGTCATTTTTCACACCCATTGTAGTATTGTTTACAAACATTGTAGTAATTTTACACCCATTGTAGTATTTTTACAAACATTGTAGTAATTTTACGCTCATTGTAGTAATTTTACACCCATTGTAGTAATTTTACACCCATTTTAGTATTTTTTACAAACATGTTGTAGTAATTTTACACCCATTGTAGTATTGTTTACAAACATTGTAGTAGTTTTACACCCATTGTAGTATTGTTTGTAGTAATTGTAATAATTTTACACCCATTGTAGTATTTTTACAAACATTGTAGTAATTTTACACCCATTTTTATAAACATTGTAGTAATTTTACACCCATTAGTAGTATTTTTACACCCATTGTAGTATTGTTTACAACATTGTAGTAGTAATTTACGCTCATTGAAGTAATTTTACGCTCATTGTAGTATTTTTACAAACATTGTAGTAATTTTACACCCATTGTAGTATTGTTTACAAACATTGTAGTAATTTTACGCCCATTGTAGTATTTTACAAACATTGTAGTAATTTTACACCCATTGTAGTATTTTTTACAAAACATTGTAGTAATTTACGCTCATTGGTAGTAATTTTACGCTCATTGTAGTATTTTTACAAACATTGTAGTAATTTTACACCCATTGTAGTATTTTTTACAAACATTGTAGTAATTTTACACCCATAAGTAAAACAATGTCATTTTTCACACCCATTGTAGTATTGTTTACAAACATTGTAGTAATTTTACACCCATTGTAGTATTTTTACAAACATTGTAGTAATTTTACGCTCATTGTAGTAATTTTACACCCATTGTAGTATTTTACACCCATTTAGTATTTTTACAAACATTGTAGTAATTTTACACCCATTGTAGTATTGTTTACAAACATTGTAGTAGTTTTACACCCATTGTAGTATGTTTGTAGTAATTGTAATAATTTTACACCCATTGTAGTATTTTACAAAATTGTAGTAATTTTACACCCATTTTTATAAACATTGTAGTATAGTAATTTTACCCTTGTAGTAATTTTACACCCATTGTAGTATTGTTTACAAACATTGTAGTAATTTTACGCTCATTGAAGTAATTTTACGCTCATTGTAGTATTTTACAAACATTGTAGTAGTAATTTACACCATTGTAGTATTGTTTACAAACATTGTAGTAATTTTACGCCATTGTAGTATTTTACAAACTTGTAGTAATTTTACACCCATTGTAGTATTTTTTACAAACATTGTAGTAATTTTACGCTCATTGTAGTAATTTTACGCTCATTGTAGTATTTTACAAACATTGTAGTAATTTTACACCCATTGTAGTATTTTTACAAAACATTGTAGTAATTTTACACCCATTTTTATAAACATTGTAGTAATTTTACACCCATTGTAGTAATTTTACACCCATTGTAGTATTGTTTACAAACATTGTAGTAATTTTACGCTCATTGAAGTAATTTTACGCTCATTGTAGTATTTTTACAACAATTGTGTAGTAATTTTTACACCCATTGTAGTATTTTTTACAAACATTGTAGTAATTTTACGCTCATTGTAGTAATTTTACACCCATTGTAGTATTGTTACAAACATTGTAGTAATAATACGCCATTGTAGTAATTTTACACCCATTGTAGTATTGTTTTACAAACATTGTAGTAATTTTACAACCCATTGTAGTAATTTTTACAAACATTGTAGTAATTTAACGCTCATTATAGTAATTTTACACCCATTGTAGTATTTTACAAACATTGTAGTAATTTTACGCTCATTGTAGTAATTTTACACGCTCATTGTAGTAATTTACACCCATTGTAGTATTGTTACAAACATTGTAGTAATTTTACACCCATTGTAGTAATTTTACACCCATTGTAGTATTTTTACAAACATTGTAGTAATTTTACACCCATTGTAGTAATTTGACACATTGTAGTTTTGTTTACAAACATTGTAGTAATTTTACGCTCATTGTAGTAATTTACGCTCATTGTAGTAATTTTACGCTCATTGTAGTATTTTTACAAACATTGTAGTATTTTACACCCATTGTAGTATTTTTACAAACATTGTAGTAATTTTACGCTCATTGTAGTAATTTACGCTCATTGTAGTATTTTTTACACCCATTGTAGTATTGCTTACAACATTGTAGTAATTTACACCCATTGTAGTATTTTACAAACATTGTAGTAATTTTACACCCATTGTAGTAATTTTACACCATTGTAGTAATTTTACACCCATTGTAGTATTTTACAAAATGGTAGTAATTTTACGCTCATTGTAGTAATTTTACAAACCATTGTAGTATTGTTTACAAAACATTGTAGTAATTTTACACCCATTGTAGTATTTTTACAAACATTGTAGTAATTTTACACCATGTAGTTTTTTTTACACACCATGTAGTAATTTACACCCATTGTAGTATTTTTACAAACATTGTAGTAATTTTACACCCATTGTAGTATTGCTTACAAACATTGTAGTAATTTTACACCCATTGTAGTAATTTTACACCCATTGTAGTATTTTTACAAACATTGTAGTAATTACACCCATTGTAGTATTTTACAAACATTGTAGTAATTTTACGCTCATTGTAGTAATTTTACGCCCATTGTAGTATTTTACAAACATTGTAGTAATTTTACACCCATTGTAGTATTTTTACAAACATTGTAGTAATTTTACACCATTGTAGTAATTTTTACGCTCATTGTAGTATTTTACACCCATTGTAGTATTGCTTACAAACATTGTAGTAATTTTACACCCATTGTAGTATTTTTACAAACATTGTAGTAATTTTACACCCATTGTAGTATTTTTACAACATTGTAGTAATTTTACACCCATTGTAGTATTTTTACAACATTGTAGTAATTTTACACCCCATTGTAGTATTTTACAACATTGTAGTAATTTTACACCCATTGTAGTAGTAATTTTACACCCATTGTAGTATTTTTACAAACATTGTAGTAATTTTACACCCATTGTAGTAATTTTTAACGCTCATTGTAGTAATTTTACACCCATTGTAGTATTTTTACAAACATTGTAGTAATTTTACACCCATTGTAGTATTTTTACAAACATGTAGTAATTTTACACCCATTGTAGTATTGTTTACAACATTGTAGTAATTTTACACCCATTGTAGTATTTTACAAACATTGTAGTAATTTTACACCCATTGTAGTAATTTTACACCCATTGTAGTATTGTTTACAAACATTGTAGTAATTTTGCGCTCATTGTAGTATTTTTACAAACATTGTAGTAATTTTACGCTCATTGTAGTATTTTTACAAACATTGTAGTAATTTTACACCCATTGTAGTATTTTTACAAACATTGTAGTAATTTTACACCCATTGTAGTAATTTTACGCTCACATTGTACAGTATTTTTACACCCATTGTAGTATTGTTACACAACATTGTAGTAATTTACGCCATTGTAGTATTTTTACAACATCATTGTAGTAATTTTACACCCATTGTAGTAATTACACACACATTGTAGTATTTTTACAAACATTGTAGTAATTTTACGCTCATTGTAGTAATTTTACACCCATTGTAGTATTGTTTAAACATTGTAGTATTTTACACCCATTGTAGTATTTTACAAACATTGTAGTAATTTTACACCCATTGTAGTATTTTTACAAACATTGTAGTAATTTTTACACCCATTGTAGTATTTTTACGCTCATTGTAGTAATTTTACACCCATTGTAGTATTGTTTACAAACATTGTAGTAATTTTACACCCATTGTAGTATTTTTACAAACATTGTAGTAATTTACACCCATTGTAGTATTGTTTACAAACATTGTAGTAATTTTACACCCATTGTAGTATTTTTACAAACATTGTAGTAATTTACACCCATTGTAGTATTTTTACAAACATTGTGTAGTAATTTTACACCATTGTAGTATATTTTACAAAACATTGTGTAGTAATTTTACACCCATTGTAGTATTGTTTACAAACATTGTAGTAATTTACACACCATTGTAGTATTGTTTACAAACATTGTACTAATTTTACACTCATTTAGGATTTTTACAAACATTGTAGTAATTTTACACCCATTGTAGTATTTTTACTAAACATGTAGTAATTTTACACCATTGTAGTATTTTCAATAACATTGTAGTAATTTTACACCCATTGTAGTATTTTTACTAACATTGTAGTAATTGTTTTTTTACACCCCATTGTAATATTGTTTACAAACATTATAGTATTTTTACAAACATTGTAGTAATTTTACACCCATTGTAGTATGTTTACAAAACATTTTAGTAATTTTACACCCATTGTAGTATTGTTTACAAACATTGTAGTAATTTTACACCCATTGTGGTATGTTTACAAACATTGTAGTAATTTTACACCCATTGTAGTTTTTTACAAACATTGTAGTAATTTTACACCCATTGGACTTATGTACATCAAATTATCAAATATTTTATAGAGATTTTAATACTGTGTACATATTTTTGTGTAATTTTTTTTGGGTTCAGTACCAAGATTTTTAATTTCAGTATGAAAAGTTCTAGCAAATTTGAATTAAGGCACGATGCCATGCACCCCACTAGTTAATAAAAATGTTAAAAAGATAATTTGGTTATAATTCTTCTCCCCCAGAACCGTTATATATTTCAGGCGGCACCCTGAATCATATTGGTAAAGTGGCTCGGCACACCACAGTTAAAAGCTTGCCGACCCCTGATCTAGAAGACTATGATATCTACCGTCAAAAAAAAAAATCATAAAAATCGTCGAAATTTTTTTTAAAAAACTTTATTACAAGAAAATTTTTGAAATTGATCGAACCGGCTTTGAGAAAAACGTCGATTTACGGCAAAAAATCTGTTCACATACACGCACACACACACATACTTTTTCCAAATTTGGGCTCATTCGATTCAGAATGGCTTGAAACGTGAGAAAACATAAAATTAGCGAATCGGATTTTTTATGAGAACATAAACTTCTCCTTCGGGAAGTTAAAATGTTGAATACATTATACTGATCTGAGTAAGTAAATCTGAGGAAGTAAATTTCGTTGTTCCGCAGTGAAGTACAGCAATCATTGTTTGATTGCGTAGCATAAAGCGTTGCGAATCGCCTAACGATGAAAAGCATACAAACAACCAAACTCTCTCGAAACAAAGCACATTATTTATAAATACTCTATTGGAAATTACTTTGAGCTCTTGCTCTTGCATATAACACTATGCAGATAAAACACAAGGAAAGCGTAAGTATCCATCTAAACTCGAAATTACCAAATAAAAACCATATACTTGTTCAGAAGATTTTATATTTTTAATAATTGGATTTGCTATCCTCCTCTTGAATTTTGATATAATAATATTAATTTAATATTTTTATTAAAACTCAAGAAGATATTAGCAAACCTCCAAGAGGAGGATAGTATACCATTCTAACAATAGAGCAGCTGTAAATACCACATCAACTGGTGAAATACATTTTTCATAATGGAATAATGATTATGATTTTCGTAGTAAGATGTTTCATAATTTCGCTTATAATTAAGTTCAAATTTAAAGTGAAGACTTACATAAACCACGACTAATCGTTCCCTTTAAATTTTAAACATTAGTACAAAGTAAGTTTTAAACAGAGATATACGAGCAGAAACTATACATTTTCTTTAAAATGTATGCAATATAATTAATATGTAATGGCAAAATTCATAATAAAATTTTATTAGTAATTAAATAACCTACAAATTGAGCTTGAGGATGCAATAGAAAAACATGAAAAATGATAAGAAATTGACAAAAATTAACAAGTTTTAATATTCTCTATATTAGCTTAATTTTTCCGAATTGATGAACAAATGTCTATTTATAATAGATCTATAGTTCATATTAAATAGATAATATTTTCGCATTAATTCCGATTCCGAAATGGGCTAAACAAATTTGTGCGTATTTGAAATAAATTATCATGATTAACTACATTAATTGACTGTATTTTTAATGTACGAACCATAGTGGTTCCTAAAGTGAAAAAAATATTATTATTTAAGCAATTCTGATTCCATCCAAAATGATATTTTAACAATATTATGTAGTTTTTCTCCACATATATTAATAATTATTATTGATTAGTGAATGATTTGTTTATTAATAATAACCTAATATATATTTTATGTATATAAATTTTAAATATGAATTATTCCTTCCCCTAAAGGGTCGTTCTATTTTTTGATAAACTTAACTTATAAAGTAGTATGAACTATTTAGATATGAGCAATTTAGATTTATTTCGATAAAATTTAAAAGTAATTTTCAACTTTCTTCTTCTAACTTTAAATGATTGATTGATAGATTATTTTTTCATTAATGATATCCCACTCAAAAACAATAAATATTCTAATAAAAATATATTCAATAATTCAATACCATTATGTTATTTTTTAAATAGCCCGAATAAATATCTCGTGTATATAAATTTGAATACATTATAATGCTTATATAAATAATTATAAATATAACAATAAATTAAAATCAGTTCATTAAAATGAGTACAATCCCCACAGTTATTAATAAATTAATAAGTTAAAGTGTCATTCACAAAATATTAAAAAAACTGAATCCGGCACATACTATTATTGGGGATGATTATTTTAATAGTAAATAATCGTATACTAGTGTGGGTATAAAAATTTTCATGTATATTGAGCATTAATTAAAAATTTGTGATTTTGGGGACTAAATTAATACGAAGTGACATGAATACAATTTTTTGGATCTAATTATTATGATTATTAATTGTGATTTACTGTATATTAGTTTTAACACTTTGGCTCGTATATGAGAATGATGTGAGACTATATAGATGGAAAGGAAAAGAAACACTTTCCATTTTCAGTTCTACAAACGGCAGTATAAAAACGAGGGAAGATACTCGCTAATCATACAGTTCAGTTTGTGTGATCGTATCAATAGTTTAAACAAAAAATAAAACATGTTTAAGGTAGAAACTTAGTAATAAATACTTTAATTTTAGTTAAATTTTAGATTATTTCATATGTTTTAATTGGATTCTAAAAGTGTTTAAAAACCGATAAAATCTGGCCTTATGGATAATCTAAATCGCATTAATATTTAAATCTAAATTTTAAAAATAAGTCTTATTTTATTATAAATTTCTAGTTAATTACACAAACGAAAGAAAAGTTAAATTTTAAGATACTTAGTAATTTGATAAAAAAATAAAAAACAAAAAAATATACTAAAAAATGGATTGGCGATAAATAATCATCGTAAATCAATATAATGATTTTTGATTCCTTATAAAAAAACTTAATAGCAATCAAAATCATGTAATTGTATAAGCTATCATAATAACTTATAAAATTATATTATTTTGATTGCTGTTTATAATATCAATAAGAGAAATAAAAATATAATTGCAAAAATTTAAAAACATTAAAAATGAGCTTATAAATTTTCTTAAAAAATTGTGATATTAAATTTCGGTTAATATACTATAGAAGTAAATATCATAGTTCATGAAAACTACGATATAATGACAAAATAATATTTTTAGAAAATAAAAATTTAAAATTAAATATATAGAATTTAATATTTCCTTTCATAATATCCAAACTTTAAAAATATTAATCCGTTTTCGGCTATTCTAATTAAACTTTGTATTTACATCATATATTAAATTTATTGCAACATCATATAATACGTTTCGCAACTGAAAGTAATACTATATTTTATGAACACATTAAATGTTTTATCGTCGTACAACAAAGATTTTGCATTCTATGCATCAGCATGAGAAAATTAATGTTGCAAGCTGTTGGATAATTTATAAATACTAATAATATAAATTCCTAACAGTCAATTAATGAAAATAGAAATTTTACAAATTGCATTACAACATATTCGTCTCTAATTTAAAGTTATCATCAACGTGTCGCAATAAATTGAATTGATACTTTTGAATTAAAAGATATATTACGCTGATTAATTTAAGGGACACAACTAGTGTGAAATTTCGAAAAAATCGATTTTTGTTTTTTTTCATATTTCGGTAGATTACACCTTTAAAAATAATATATAAAAATTTCAAATCAATATCTCAAATAGTTTTTGAGTTACAGCCATTTAAAAAGTATATATATAGTTATATATTATAGTACAACGATTATTTTATCTTTAAACGCGTTTTTCTCGAAACAGCATTTTCCGAATTTGCTGCAGTGATTACTCAAAAACGAATGATCCGATCACTATCAATTTTTTTTTACATGTTCTTTATACAGTTCTCCGTAAAATAAACTATCGATTTTTCGATCGGGACAAAAATCGATTTTTGGCAGTCGAAAAACGACCAAAATTTTGGCTAAAATTCGACTTTTTTTAAAAAAACGCCGCCATTTTGTCAATTTTTGATTTATTTTTTTCATCGTAGTTCATTTTACAGACAATATTATCTAGTTTAACGAGATTTTTTTTTTATTTCATCCACGTAGAAGGCCGGAATCACTGCAGCAGTTAAGGCCCTTTTTTTGTCGCGCCGTTGGAGACCGACGATAACTTGAAAAATATTTAATTTTTTTCTTCAAAAATTTTACTATGTATTCTTAAAACATGTATAAATATATTTCTAAAATTTTGAAATGATTGATAAAGTAGTTTTTTTAATATAAATTCCCAAAAATCAGCTTTTTTATAGGGGGTTACACTAGTTGTGCCCCTTAAAGATTTATATAACATTGATTTTCAGATAATTTCCGTGCTATCGGTGGTTCTAGCATTAACCAGAGCGGGCTACATTGGAGGTGGTTTTGATTCGCATGATGTAGGCGGATATGATTTTGGAGGCGGCCATGACTTTGAAGGCGGACACCAAATTGTGGCGACGCACGATTTCGAAGGAGGTCACGAAATGGGAGGCGGCGAATCTTATGGACATGGACACGAAGATTATCATGTGAATATAATATTATGTTGCTTCCACGATTTGAAATGATAAAATGATCTAAACTCAGATATAAATGCTACCAATTATTTTCAGGAGCCACCAAAGTATAAATACGGTTACTCTGTTCATGATCCTCATACAGGCGATGAAAAAAACGCTTGGGAATCGAGAGATGGTGACGTCGTAAAAGGTACGTAATTTCTGGTGTAAATATGAATTAAAATAAATTTAAAATACACTATTATTTCAGGACAATATTCATTGACGGAAGCTGATGGAACGCAAAGAATAGTAGACTACACCGCTGATAAGCACAATGGTTTCAATGCAGTAGTAACAAAAGTTGGAGAACCAAAACAACAACTAGAGCATGGTTCCAGTATAGGAGGAGGTCACCATTGGGGATTCTAAATAAACAACTGTTTCGCCGGCATGGAAAAACACATAAAACATGAAACTCTTATCATAATAGTATTCTTAGTATTTGCTTTATAGCGCGCTATATAATAAAATCGTCTTCATCGCAAAAATCATTACGCCAAAGTTCATACATATTACAGCATATATTTATAAAATTGTTTGTTACTTATTAGTAAAATATAATTATTGAATGCCTGGATTATTGATCAAATGACTGAAGATACCGCTCATATATGCGGATGTAGATTTAAAAATTGTTATTTATATGTATTATATATTTTGTGATGCATCAAACTATCAATAGCAAACATTAGAAATATATTTATTAAGGTATATTATATGCAATAAAGTACTTTTAAAAATATGTGTATATTTTTTATAATAAATCATTTGAAATAACTCTACTCAACTTCACATTTCAGTATGTGAAGATTTCTATAAATGCTTTAAAAATGATAAAAAATTAAATATATATTTTGGTTAAAAAAACTAATAGATATCCAAATATTTATGATCCTAAGATAATCACTTATAACCATAAATAAAATAAAAAAAATAGGAATGCGATGAGTATCAACATACAATGTATAATAAAATTATTAATCCATCTTTCACTTACCCCCCTGTTTTCATTATTATCAACTGCATCTGCAGTCACCTCTCTTTGGACCATCATCAAGCGACCACTAACATTTAGCACCATAGTTTCTACTGGTTTTGTGACTTGTCCTTCGGGCAATATTTGTTGAGTTTCGAGTGCGTCATATGCATAATCTATTTGAGTATCTGTAACAAGAATTATCAATTACAAAATTATTTTTAAACATATTATGATACAAAATCATATAATAAAAAATTGTTCAATTAAAATATTTGTAATTACTTAATAAAAAAAGAGACAAAATAAAAAAATAGTGCAAATATGAAATAGTTGGTAAATAATTTACCTAACATATAAAATATCTAACATATTAAATAAAATTATATCTTTTAAAAAATATTTCAATATACAACCAATAACATTTGTAATAATAATAAACCAAATAAAAGTTTTAAATGATTACAAAATATACTAAATATTTTTATAGAACTAACTTTGTTCAGAATTTTGTCGTTTATCACGAAATGGCGTTACATTGTAACTGTCATGGTAATGCATTCTACTGAAGCTCTCTGCTCGTAGTCTGGTTAGTGCTACTGATATAACACAAGCTGGGTGTACACACAAAGCAGTTATATCCACTTCTTGAATTCTTGAAGTATTTACAAAACCACCTTGAATATAAATAAACATACCAATACAAATATATATTATTTTAAGAAATATATTTGCACTCATAAAATTACCTGCTTCATTACGAGACATTTTATAAATATCTATAACCCCATCACCACAAAAAATAACTAGACTATCGCTTATGGAGTTTATAACCATAACTTGTGACTGCATTGACAAAATTGTCGCAAATTTATTATCTAATTTACAATCTAATGGATAAAATCGAACTTCATGTTTGTTTTGCAATATACTGTAGCAACCTAGAAATAAGTTTTGAATGAAATTAAAAATGTGATCAAATATAAAAAAATTCAAAATCTTGTTAAACTATTTACCCATAACTGCATATTCACGCCACCACAGAAGTCCACCAGTAACTACAAAATCTTTTTCTTGTGTTTCATTGCCAAATAATTTCCATTTTCTTGTGACCACATTATAAACAGCAAATCCATATCGACCAGCTACAGCTATATGTAGACCATCATTATCTACAGCGGCATACTATAAAAACGTTGTTTAAGTCAAGATATCAAAATATATTATTTTGTATAACTAAAGTTTTCATACTCTAATAGGCCAATTTGTAGCAGAATATTGAGATGGTATTGTGATGATCATCCATTGTTTACTTTCAGAAGGCATTACTCCAATCGAGGTCATGCCAGTTGGCATACTGTTCATATCGAAAGACATTGTGTCATATTTTTTCATAGCATGGCCTGTTTTAAGGTTTTCACACAAATTGATATAAATTTTATCATCACCTTGTAGATATAAATGTGCATGCTGACTCTGCAAAACATAAAAATTAAAAATTTCTGCATGTTTTATATAAAGCAAATGAAAATTTATCTTAGATTTATTACTTACCATATAAGGATTGACTGTTAAAAGACTTTTTACAAAATCTAATTGTAATAGGCTGGTTGAACCATTCTTTTTTGTAGAAGTTGGACTGACTGGTTGTAATTCAGCAGCTTTATCTTGCCAGCGCACCATATAAAGTTGATAGCCCTCCATTGACCAATCCTATATTAAATTTGATTCAATTGTGTATTTACTAGTTAGCTAATAATGTAAATCATGACATGATTTAATAATTGAACACTCAATATTCCCATTAGTTTAAAGAAAATTAGTTCAATTATTAATTAATTATTATAAGTCAAATATTGTAAGAAACTAAAAACCTTAAATTAATATAAGAACATTATATTTAGATTTTCAATTTCAATTATTTCAGTTGCCTTAATTAGGGATGTAGTTTTATCTTTTCATATACTAACCATGCTAATTATATTAACAGTATTTTCAATTAATCCATAATCCCATGCCAATGTACACATTAGCAGCGCCCCAAATGTACTCCAAACTGAAAGACCGCCTGATTGCCAAGTTAAAGCAGTGGCACAACCATCAGGAGTCACAGTCATAGCCCGGACAGCCCCCAAACCATAACCCCAATCTTTAGCACCAAGACGCATATGATGAGATAGTTCAAGCTGTCCAGAATGTTCATCAATAGTAAAAACTGTTGCTGTTGAACTGATATAAAAGAAATAAATTGATATGTTTTGTAATTTTAATAAACAAATAATTTGTGATGCCTATATATCTAATAGTTATTCTATTACTTACTTTTTTCGACCAAAAGCTATAAGTCTGTATTTGTGATTCACACTAACACAAGTAGCATCATCAATATCAATTGCCCACATTCCTTGCACTTGCTACAATTAATAAAATAGGGATAAATTATGTAAAACTATTTATACTAAAAAATTTTTTTGAATATATATTTATACTTACATTTGGTTCAAACCTTGTAACAGATCCAGTAAGAAAAGCAGCTCGGCCATCATTCATCACAATAGCAAAACCCCCAATTAAGGGTGAGTATTCCATATCAATAACATATGCATTATCTGGAGCAGGTAATGCTATAAAAATTCCGTTTATATTTTCAAAGTTTACATCAGATGTTTAGAATGAAAATAAATGATTCATTATGTAAATGAAATAATATTGGGCTATATCTTCAAAATTGGAATTATTATTAGAACCAAAAAATTCTTTAGTTTAGACTCACCACTACCACAGTGTGTACCCCCATAATAAAACGAAATGCAACTAAGATCCAGGGCACATTCCCCATCACAAAGAGTTCCATCCCAACGATATCGAACAAGATGGCCCCGTTCTGTGGCCAACAATATATCAGTAGCACTGACACAAGCCGCGCGAGCTATTCTTCCGCGCCACGGAGATAATATCATTCGCCGAGTAAGTGTTAGAGCTGGTACTACCTCTCGAACAAATAGTTCAGCACTATCTCTACGCAAACTCGGCTAAAACATGATAAGTATATAAAGCCAAAGTTAACAATTTTATATCATATTGAATTTACATTTTCTGCAATCAAGTCAGGTTTAATATAAACTTAGAACTCACAAACTTTTATATAGAGCAATTCATAAATTAATGAAATGTATGCAGAATTTACAAATGTAAATCTAATATAATAACATAAATTTATATTCTTTACTATCTGTAACAAAAATCAACAAATCACAAAAATTATAATTTCAATAGAATTATTTTGCAGTTGTATTTACAAAAAAATATATATATCTTCAAAAATTTAGATAATAAATAACTTCAAGCAATATATTAAATACTCATATTTAAATATAAGCTCATATAACTCTTTTGCAAATTTTAACTACAAAAAACATATGCATAGCCCTGATGGAATTTTTTTTGGCCAATAATATTACAATATTATTGGGCATTATTTAAAAAAATAAAACTCTGCACACATTTAAATGAAAATCACCTGTGGGGGATCATTCTGCTGATAAACTCCACCTCTAGAGAGCTCTTCCGAAAAACTGACATCATAAAGAATTAAATGCCCTCCAACAGTCTAAAAAAAATAAGGAACAGTTTTAGAAAAAAGTCTGTATAACTATGACCAATATATAGGCATTAGAATACTTACCACTACTGCTAGCATAGTCGAATCGGGCTTCCATTCTACTATTGTATTACTGCCAAGTTTCTCCAATGATTCCTGATCTCTACGATGATGAACAATCAAAACACATGGCTAAAAATAATGATACATAACATTAATTGAGAAATATGCTAACTGTGAAATAACAAAAAGGTACCAAAAAATAAATATAAAAAAGATAGCGTTTATAACATAATATAAATTAAGTTGTAAGTAATTGAACAAGCATACCTTAGTGAACCATACAGAAATTGTGTCATCTGTCAAAACAACAAAAAGAATCTTATCGCGATTACATACTACTTGAATTATGTTCTCATCAGTAAGTTCAGGAGTCCTTAAAATTTTAGGCCATCCAATAGGAAAATACATTTTTGTTTTTTTTTATGTATTGTTAATAAAATTAAGATTCAGAATATCAGAATGTAACATCTTTAACGAAACACCCACAACCTCATTTTTACTCAAACGTTCGCCTAGCTGTCATTCTTTGGAATACTCTTCTTTTATCTATGTGACTTGTGTTGAGAATAACATGTGTTAAGTAATGCCAGATGTCAGATGGTTTTAAAAACTACGACATAGTATTAAATATTTATCTAATATAAGCTTGATATAACATATCATAGTTTATGTTTATATTTTATTCGGTATATTTTATGTTTCATTATGTCTATATTTTATTCGGTATATATAGCGTATTATCAGGATTAATCAGGATAGTATCGTAGTACAATAGCATACTATCATAGTAATATAAAGTACTATCGAATTCATTCAGTACTTTCATATGGTTTTATCTTTCTTAAAAACTTTCTTAAACAAGCTAATACATAATGAGTCAATATTTTATTTAAGAAGATGAAAATGAATAAAAACTGTCAATCTGTCATTTTGTTTTGCCATCTTTCCGCCATGAACGCCCACAAATGCTGCCACCTGAAACATTTAGTATATTTTGTCGATGTTGGCAGCACTAATAAACAATCAAGAATTGTCAAAATCAAGTCATGTTTTGGTTAATCGGTCTATTTTTGCTGTAGTTTATAAACAAAACTGAAAATTGCTTCTATTATCATTATTTTCTTATTTTATTATCATGGGAGACGATACAGCAGATTTTACACGCTACATAAAAAATGTTCTACACGATAATAGAAGTTCAAATGTATCGAAAAAACTTCCATTTGGTGATTCTTTTGAAAATCATGGTGCTTGTTTATACTAAAATAATTTCATTACAACAATTTTAATTATTAATGAATATATTTATCATGTATTCAAGGTAAATCAAAACCGAGATCACTAGATGAGGAACAACCCAACTTTCCAAAAAGGAGTAAAGATGAATCAATTATGGAATCTCCCTGGGAGATCAAAAGGGTTCGAAGTAGCCTGACTATAGCAAAGAATGAAGTATTATTTTTATTCAAACTTATAAAATTTGAATATAGTATAAATAAAATATAAACATAAAATTAAATTTTATAGATAGCTCAGTTGCAAGATTATATTGAAAAGCAGCATAGTTTGCGAAAAGAAATGGAAACTTTGTTTAGTATTGAGAAGGAGCACTGCAAAGACAAAAGCCAATGATACAAAAACTATTGAAGAGTTAGAGCACAGGTTGTCATGCCTTAAAAAGGGAACAAGATTTAAAAACTAACTCGATTAGAGTGAGGATATATTAGTTAGATTTATATGTATGCATACAATTAAAATCAATTAGATTTCATATATATTTCTTTTAGTCATCTTCCAGTTTAGATGAATTTAAACTTTCAATGGAATCCAAACTAGATCAAAAAGATAAAGTAATTATGCAATTGAAAGAAGAAATTAGCAATTTAAAACATTCCTTTGGTGAAAATGAAAGAAAAGAAATAGAAGTTAAAAAAAGTAATATGTCGGTGAGTAGCATTATTTTGAATAAGCAATTTCTTATTGTTTTTACATATTAACATTGTTTCATATTTAAGCAAATTAATGATATGGAATTTAAAAATCAAGAATACCAACGTGTTATTAAAGATTTGCGGGATGAGAATTCAAACCTAAAAAGACTCAAGACAAGTATTTAAGAATGGAAGCTGATTTTGAAGCTACCAAAATTAAAGTGCACAGTTTAGAAAACGAGCTTTTAAACTATAAGAATACGACACTCATATGAAGGTAAAATAATACTAATATATATAATAATAATATAATACATATAATATAGGAAATGATGCAATATGCTTTTTCAGTCACTACAGAAAAAATTAACCACAATTCCTGAAATGGAATCTGAGTTGAAACAATATCGCCAAGAAATTTGTATGTTAAGAGAAAATGTTCAGAATAAACTAATATTAGAGGAGCAAGTTCATGACTTGAATGTTAAATTATCTAGTGCAAATAACAAACTGAAAGATATTGCTAATATTCAGGTATTTATCTTATTTATATAATCATATATATTTTACAAATATTATTGTTTAATTTTTTAAAAAGGTTGACTTTGCTAGAGCTGACTCTTTGTTAAAAGAATGGCAGGCTGTATCGAGAAGTTTCAATAGAGGTAACGATTTAATTTCATAATTGTATTTGAATTTATTACAAGTCCCAATATTGTTTATTATAGAGAATTGTACACCAAAAGATTTAAAACAATATATAGAAGAGTTACAGAAAAATGAATTGGTATTAACAGCTGATAAATTAAAAGTGCAAAGTAATTTGAAAGCTGTTGAAATCGTAAGTATGCTTTGTTTATTATTTTACCATTATGGTTACCTAATTTTATGAACATTGCGGTTTATTTAGGAATTAACAAATGTTAAGCAAGATATGTCAAAAACTACAACACAAATCACAGATTTGAAAAATTCATTGAAGCAACATCAAAATATTCTTCATAGAGTTCAAAAAAAATTACAACAAGTTGCAAAAGAGCGTGACTGTTATCGTGGCTTAGTTGATTCATATGACCAGGATTTAACAAGTGAATATAAAATTTTATATATCTTATAAAATATGAATTTCTTATAATTTATCTTAAAATACTTATAATTTTATTTAATAGTTATGAATACAAACAGCATGAACAACGCAGAAGTTTTATTAAAAGAACGCATTGCTGCAATGGAGAAAATTGTAGAAGGTTATAAAGAGCAAGTGGAATCATTAGAAAGGAATTGCAATCAGCTGTTCCGCAAGGTTAATATAATCAGTGATAATTCTACTATATGCATGTACAAATAGCTACTGAGAATGATTTAACATTTGCAGCAGCACCCACCAGCATTTGTTGACCAATTAGCACGAATGCAAGAAGAAAATTCAAAGCTTATGAAAGAGAACGATAGATTAACAAAGAGATGTGATGAGTGTGAACAGTTACTAGAAAAATTCCATCAAAATAGAAGTGTTACAAGCACAACAAATGAAAAGGTTTAGTTTATTCCATTTATTTGATCATAAATTGTATTTGTAGAATAATTAAGTCTGAAAGTAATGGTGCCAAAACTATACATATTTTAGTAGAATCATTTTGAGTAGAACTAAAATAGATATACTTTCTTTTAGATCTTACATTTCACACTAAATCCTGCAACTAACAGCCAGAAGGAATATAAAGAAGATGTAAAGCAATTGCAGACAGAGGTATTAATATTTTATTTTTATTATTTGTTTTGAAGTTTTATATTTTCAATTCCATTATAGATTGAAAGATTAAAAAAGAAGATAAAGAATTGGAAGAAGGAGCTACAGATGTAACTCAAACACAAAATATGACTGGTACTACAGAGCTTTTAATGTTACGTGAAAAAACCAAGCAGATGAAATTAAAATTCAACGGTTAAAAGACCTTTGCAAAAGCTCAATGCATGAATTTCGAGATGCTTGCTATATGATGCTAGGATATAAATTGATAGAATAAACACATCTAGCTATAGGTACTTTTTTGTGTCTTACCTTAATATTATTGTCCAGATTAATATCTTTCTATTGTCCAGCAAATCCTTCTTATGATATTGATAGAATGTGAGATTAATTTTTCATGCCTGTAAATAAATATGATTAAATTAACTTTTTTAGGGTAACAAATATGTATGCAGAGAGTGAAATGAATACTTGAGCTTTGAGTATGAAAATGAACTTAAATTATTAGAACTCCATATTTACGTACCTTGGATGATCATGTGAATACTTATTTGAGGCAGTATGGTTCAATTCCAGCATTTCTTAGCGCTCTGACCTTAGATTTAGTAAAAAGGACCACAGTCATGGAAACAACTAATACTATTCAACTGTAATATGTGTAAAGCAATTAAATATTTAATAGTATAATTTTAACATTTATTTGAAGTTGCCTATACAAGTTCAAATAATGAATAAATATTAACAAATTTCAGCCATTAACAATTTTTCATAATATTTCTGAACTTAATTTTGCATATATATAGAAGGCATTGGATGTATTTATGTTAAATAGACTTAATAAAGTATACTAGATTAACACTAGATTAATTAAATTGAGGTTATAATTAATTTAATTTCCTACTTAATATTAATTTATAAACCTGATATTATTATTACTTCAGTTAAATTTTCAAATTAAACATAACATTAAAAATTCATTATCGTCATTATAAAGTAGCCATTGAAATCATACCACATAAGCACCACTTAATTCCGTACATTTACAATTGTGCATAATTCGTCTATTGGGAAAATAA
>NW_020537324.1:14574819-14619404 GCF_003426905.1 Ctenocephalides felis | reverse complement strand
AAATTATCTGAAAATCAATGTTATATAAATCTTTAAGGGGCACAACTAGTGTAACCCCCTATAAAAAAGCTGATTTTTGGGAATTTATATTAAAAAAACTACTTTATCAATCATTTCAAAATTTTAGAAATATTTTATACATGTTTTAAGAATACATAGTAAAATTTTGAAGAAAAAATTAAATATTTTTCAAGTTATCGTCGGTCTCCAACGGCGCGACAAAAAAAGGGCCTTAACTGCTGCAGTGATTCCGGCCTTCTACGTGGATGATAATAAAAAAAAAATCTCGTTAAACTAGATAATATTGTCTGTAAATGAACTACGATGAAAAAAATAAATCAAAAATTGACAAAATGGCGGCGTTTTTTTAAAAAAAGTCGAATTTTAGCCAAAATTTTGGTCGTTTTTCGACTGCCAAAAATCGATTTTTGTCCGATCGAAAAATCGATAGTTTATTTTACGGAGAACTGTATAAAGAACATGTAAAAAAAATTGATAGTGATCGGATCATTCGTTTTTGAGTAATCACCTGCAGCAAATTCGGAAAATGCTGTTTCGAGAAAAACGCGTTTAAAGATAAAATAATCGTTGTACTATAATATATAACTATATATATACTTTTAAATGGCTGTAACTCAAAAACTATTGAGATATTGATTTGAAATTTTATATATTTATTTTAAAGGTGTAATCTACCGAAATATGAAAAAAAACAAAAAATCGATTTTTCGAAATTTCACACTAGTTGTGTCCCCTTAAATTAATCAGCGTAATATATCTTTTAATTCAAAAGTATCAATTCAATTTATTGCGACACGTTGATGAAATTTAAATTAGAGACGAATATGTTGTAATGCAATTTGTAAAATTTCTATTTTCATTAATTGACTGTTAGGAATTTATATTATTAGTATTTATAAATTATCCAACAGCTTGCAACATTAATTTTCTCATGCTGATGCATAGAATGCAAAATCTTTGTTGTACGACGATAAAACATTTAATGTGTTCATAAAATATAGTATTACTTTCAGTTGCGAAACGTATTATATGATGTTGCAATAAATTTAATATATGATGTAAATACAAAGTTTAATTAGAATAGCCGAAAACGGATTAATATTTTTAAAGTTTGGATATTATGAAAGGAAATTTAAATTCTATATATTTAATTTTAAATTTTTATTTTTCTAAAAATATTATTTTGTCATTATATCGTAGTTTTCATGAACTATGATATTTACTTCTATAGTATATTAACCGAAATTTAATATCACAATTTTTTAAGAAAATTTATAAGCTCATTTTTAATGTTTTTAAATTTTGCAATTATATTTTTATTCTCTTATTGATATTATAAACAGCAATCAAAATAATATAATTTATAAGTTATTATGATAGCTTATACAATTACATGATTTTGATTGCTATTAAGTTTTTTTATAAGGAATCAAAAATCATTATATTGATTTACGATGATTATTTATCGCCAATCCATTTTTAGTATATTTTTTTGTTTTTATTTTTTTATCAAATTACTAAGTATCTTAAAATTTAACTTTTCGTTTGTGTAATTAACTAGAAATTTATAAAAAATAAGACTTATTTTTAGAATTTAGATTTAAATATTAATGCGATTTAGATTATCCATAAGGCCAGATTTTATCGGTTTTTAAACACTTTTAGAATCCAATTAAAACATATGAAATAATCTAAAATTTAACAAAAATTAAAGTATGTTTTAGTAAGTTTCTACCTTAAACATGTTTTATTTTTTGTTTAAACTATTGATACGATCACACAAACTGAACTGTATGATTAGCGAGTATCTTCCCTCGTTTTTATACTGCCGTTTGTAGAACTGAAAATGGAAAGTGTTTCTTTTCCTTTCCATCTATATAGCCTCACATCATTCTCATATACGAGCAAAAGTGTTAAAACTAATCTACAGTAAATCACAATTAATAATCATAATAATTAGATCCAAAAAATTGTATTTATGTCACTTCGTATTAATTTAGTCCCCAAAATCACAAATTTTTAATTAATGCTCAATATACATGAAAATTTTTATACCCACACTAGTATACGATTATTTACTATTAAAATAATCATCCCCAATAATAGTATGTGCCGGATTCAGTTTCTTTAATATTTTGTGAATGACACTTTAACTTATTAATTTATTAATAATTATGGGGATTGTATGCATTATGTAAATTATATTTCAATTAACTGATTTTAATTATTGTATATTCATAATTATTTATATAAGCATGATATTCAAAATTTATATACACGAGATATTTATTCGGCTATAATTAATAACATAATTAATGTTATTAATTATTGAATATGTTTTTATTAGAAGTCGGATATCATTAATGAAAAAATAATGTATCAATCAATCATTTAAAGTTAGAAGAAGAAAGTTGAAAATCACTTTTAAATTTTTATCGAAATAAATCTAAATTGCTCATATCTAAATAGTTCATACTATTTTAAAAATTAAGTTTATCAAAAAATAGAACGACCCTTTAGGGGAAGGAATAATTCATATTTAAAATTTATATACATAAAATATATATTAGGTTATTATTAATAAACAAATCATTCACTAATCAATAATAATTATTAAATATGTGGAGAAAATACATAATATTGTTAAAATATCATTTTGGATGGAATCAGAATTGCTTAAATAATAATATTTTTTTCACTTTAGGAACCACTATGGTCGTACATAAAAAATACAGTCAAATTAATGTAGTTAATCATGATAATTTATTTCAAATACTCACAAATTTGTTTAGCCCATTTCGGAATCGGAATTAATGCGAAAATATTATCTATTTAATATGAACTATAGATCTATTATAAATAGACATTTGTTTATCAATTCGGAAAAATTAAGCTAATATAGAGAATATTAAAACTTGTTAATTTTTGTCAATTTCTTATCATTTTTCATGTTTTTCTATTGCATCCACAAGCTCAATTTGTAGGTTATTTAATTACTAATAAATTTTTTATGAATTTTGCCATTACATATTAATTATATTGCATACATTTTAAAGAAAATGTATGCAATCGTACATCGTACATCTCTTTTTAAAACTTACTTTGTACTAATGTTTAAAATTTAAAGGGAACGATTGGTCGTGGTTTATGTAAGTCTTTTACTTTAAATTTGAACTTTAATTTTCGGAAAATTATAAGCGAAATTATGAAACATCTTACTATGAAAATCATTATTCATTATGAAAAATGTATTTCACCAGGTTGATGTGGTATTTACAGCTGTTCTATTGTTACAATGGAATACTATACTCCTCTTGGAGGTTTGCTAATATCTTCTTGAGTTTTAATATAATAATATTAAATTAATTATATTATATCAAAACTCAAGAGGAGGATAGCAAATCCTATTATTAAAAATATAAAAATCTTCTGAACAAGTATATGGTTTTATTTGGCAATTTCGAGTTTAGATGGATACTTACGCTTTCCCTGTGTTTTATCTGCATAGTTAATATGCAAGAGCAAGAGCTCAAAGTAATTTCCAATAGAGTATTTATAAATAATGTGCTTTGTTTCGAGAGAGTTTGGTTGTTTGTATGCTTTTCATCGTTAGGCGATTCGCAACGCTTTATGCTACGCAATCAAACAAATGATTGCTGTACTTCACTGCGGAACCAACGAAATTTACTTCCTCAGATTTACTTACTCTGATCAGTATAATGTATTCAACATTTTAACTTCCCGAAGGAGAAGTTTATGTTCTCATAAAAAAATCCGATTCGCTAATTTTATGTTTTCTCAACGTTTCAAGCCATTCTGAATCGAATGAGCCCAAATTTGGAAAAAGTATGTGTGTGTGTGTGCGTGTATGTGAACAGATTTTTTGCCGTAAATCGACGTTTTCTCAAAGCCGGTTCGATCAATTTCAAAAATTTTCTTGTAATAAAGTTTTTTAAAAAAAATTCGACGATTTTTATGATTTTTTTTTTTGACGGTAGATATCATAGTCTTCTAGATCAGGGGTCGGCAAGCTTTTAACTGTGGTGTGCCGAGCCACTTTACCAATATGATTCAGGGTGCCGCCTGAAATATATAACCAGGTTCTGGGGGAGAAGAATTATAACCAAATTTATCTTTTTAACATTTTTATTAACTAGTGGGGTGCATGGCATCGTGCCTTAATTCAAATTGCTAGAACTTTTCATACTGAAATTAAAAATCTTGGTACTGAACCCAAAAAAAAATTACACAAAATATGTACACAGTATTAAAATCTCTATAAAATATTTGATAATTTGATGTACATAAGTCCAATGGGTGTAAATTACTACAATGTTTGTAAAAATACTACAATGGGTGTAAAATTACTACAATGTTTGTAAACAATACCACAATGGGTGTAAAATTACTACAATGTTTGTAAACAATACTACAATGGGTGTAAAATTACTAAAATGTTTGTAAACAATACTACAATGGGTGTAAAATTACTACAATGTTTGTAAAAATACTATAATGTTTGTAAACAATATTACAATGGGTGTAAAAATAACAATTACTACAATGTTAGTAAAAATACTACAATGGGTGTAAAATTACTACAATGTTATTGAAAATACTACAATGGGTGTAAAATTACTACAATGTTAGTAAAAATACTACAATGGGTGTAAAATTACTACAATGTTTGTAAAAATACTACAATGAGTGTAAAATTAGTATACAATGTTTGTAAAAACAATACTACAATGGGTGTAAAATTACTACAATGTTTGTAAAAAATACTACAATGGGTGTAAAATTACTACAATGTTTGTAAAAATACTACAATGGGTGTAAAATTACTACAATGTTTGTAAAAATACTACAATGGGTGTAAAATTACTACAATGTTTGTAAACAATACTACAATGGGTGTAAAATTACTACAATGTTTGTAAACAATACTACAATGGGTGTAAAATTACTACAATGTTTGTAAAAATACTACAATGGGTGTAAAAATTACTACAATGTTTGTAAAAATACTACAATGGGTGTAAAATTACTACAATGTTTGTAAAAATACTACAATGGGTGTAAAATTACTACAATGTTTGTAACAATACTACAATGGGTGTAAAAATACTACAATGTTTGTAAAAATACTACAATGGGTGTAAAAATACAATGTTTGTAAAAATACTACAATGGGTGTAAAATTACTACAATGAGCGTAAAATTACTACAATGTTTGTAAAAATACTACAATGGGGTAAAATTACTACAATGGGTGTAAAATTACTACAATGGTTGTAAACAATACTACAATGGTGTGGTGTAAATTACTACAATGTTTGTAAACAATACTACAATGGGTGTAAAAATATTACAATGAGCGTAAAAACTACAATGAGCGTAAAATTACTACAATGTTTGTAAAAATACTACAATGGTGTAAAATTACTACAATGTTTGTAAAAATACTACAATGAGCGTAAAATTACTACAATGAGCGTAAAAATTACTACAATGAGCGTAAAATTACTACAATGTTTGTAAACAATACTACAATGGGTGTCAAATTACTACAATGGGTGTAAAATTACTACAATGTTTGTAAACAATACAATGGGTGTAAAATTACTACAATGTTTGTAAACAATACTACAATGGGTGTAAAATTACTACAATGTTTGTAAAAATACTACAATGGGTGTAAAATTACTACAATGTTTGTAAAAATACTACAATGAGTGTAAAATTACTACAATGAGCGTAAAAATTACTACAATGAGCGTAAAAATTACTACAATGTTGTAAAAATACTACAATGGGTGTAAAATTACTACAATGGGTGTAAAATTACTACAATGTTTGTTGTAAAACAATACTACAATGGGGTAAAATTACTACAATGTTTGTAAAAATACTACAATGGGTGTAAAATTACTACAATGTTTGTAAAAATACTACAATGGGTAAAATTACTACAATGTTGTAAAAATACTACAATGGGTGTAAAATTACTACAATGTTTGTAAGCAATACTACAATGGGTGTAAAAATACTACAATGAGCGTAAAAATTACTACAATGAGTGTAAAATTACTACAATGTTTGTAAAAATACTACAATGGGTGTAAAATTACTACAATGTTTGTAAAAATACTACAATGAGCGTAAAATTACTACAATGAGCGTAAAATTACTACAATGTTGTAAAAATACTACAATGTGTGTAAATTACTACAATGTTGTAAAAATACTACAATGGGTGTAAAATTACTACAATGAGCGTAAAATTACTACAATGTTTGTAAGCAATACTACAATGGGTGTAAAATTACTACAATGTTTGTAAAAATACTACAATGGGTGTAAAATTACTACAATGTTTGTAAAAAATACTACAATGGGTGTAAAATTACTACAATGTTTGTAAAAATACTACAATGGGTGTAAAATTACTACAATGTTTGTAAAATACTACAATGGGTTTGTAAATTAAAAATACTACAATGAGCGTAAAATTACTACAATGTTTGTAAAAATACTACAATGGGTGTAAAATTACTACAATGGGTTGTAAAATTACTACAATGGGTGTAAAATTACTACAATGTTGTAAAATACTACAATGGGTGTAAATTACTACAATGTTTGTAAACAATACTACAATGGGTGTAAAAATACTACAATGAGCGTAAAATTACTACAATGAGCGTAAAATTACTACAATGTTTGTAAAATACTACAATGGGTGTAAAATTACTACAATGTTTGTAAAAATACTACAATGTGAGCGTAAAATTACTACAATGAGCGTAAATTACTACAATGAGCGTAAAATTACTACAATGTTTGTAAACAATACTACAATGGTGTAAAATTACTACAATGGGTGTAAAATTACTACAATGTTTGTAAAAATACTACAATGGTGTAAAATTACTACAATGGGTGTAAAATTACTACAATGTTTGTAAAAATACTACAATGGGTGTTAAAATACTACAATGAGCGTAAAATTACTACAATGAGCGTAAAATACTACAATGTTTGTAAAAATACTACAATGGGTGTAAAAATTACTACAATGAGCGTAAAATTACTACAATGTTTGTAAAAATACTACAATGGGTGTAAAATTACTACAATGTTGTAAACAATTACTACAATGGGTGTAAAATTACTACAATGAGCGTAAAATTACTACAATGTTTGTAAACAATACTACAATGGGTGTAAAATTACTACAATGAGCGTAAATTACTACAATGTTTGTAAAAAAATACTACAATGGTTGTAAATTACTACAATGTTGTAAAAATACTACAATGAGCGTAAAATTACTTCAATGAGCGTAAAATTACTACAATGTTTGTAAAACAATACTACAATGGGTGTAAAATACTACAATGGGTGTAAAATTACTACAATGTTTATAAAAATGGGTGTAAAATTACTACAATGTTTGTAAAAATACTACAATGGGTGTAAAATTACTACAATGTTTGTAAAAATACTACAATGAGCGTAAAATTACTACAATGAGCGTAAAATTACTACAATGTTTGAAAAATACTACAATGGGTGTAAAATACTACAATGTTTGTAAAAATACTACAATGGGCGTAAAATTACTACAATGTTTGTAAACAATACTACAATGGGTGTAAAATTACTACAATGTTTGTAAAAATACTACAATGAGCGTAAAATTACTTCAATGAGCGTAAAATTACTACAATGTTTGTAAACAATACTACAATGGGTGTAAAATTACTACAATGGGTGTAAAATTACTACAATGTTTATAAAATGGGTGTATGTAAAATACTACAATGTTGTAAAAATACTACAATGGGTGTAAAATTATTACAATTACTACAAACAATACTACAATGGTGTGTAAAACTACTACAATGTTTGTAAACAATACTACAATGGGTGTAAAATTACTACAATGTTTGTAAAAAATACTAAAATGGGTGTAAAATTACTACAATGGTGTGTAAAATTACTACAATGAGCGTAAAATTACTACAATGTTTGTAAAAATACTACAATGGGTGTAAAATTACTACAATGTTTGTAAACAATACTACAATGGGTGTGAAAAAGACATGTTTTAACTTATGGGTGTAAAATTACTACAATGTTTGTAAAAAATACTACAATGGGTGTAAAATTACTACAATGTTGTAAAAATACTACAATGAGCGTAAAATTACTACAATGAGCGTAAAATACTACAATGTTTGTAAAAAATACTACAATGGGTGTAAAATTACTACAATGTTTGTAAAAATACTACAATGGGCGTAAAATTACTACAATGTTTGTAAACAATACTACAATGGGTGTAAAATTACTACAATGTTTGTAAAAATACTACAATGAGCGTAAAATACTTCAATGAGCGTAAAATTACTACAATGTTGTAAACAATACTACAATGGGTGTAAAATTACTACAATGGGTGTAAAAATACTACAAGTTTATAAAATGGTGTTGTAAAATTACTACAATGTTTGTAAAAATACTACAATGGGTGTAAAATTATTACAATTACTACAAACAATACTACAATGGGTGTAAAACTACTACAATGTTTGTAAACAATACTACAATGGGTGTAAAATTACTACAATGTTTTGTAAAATACTAAAATGGGTGTAAAATTACTACAATGGGTGTAAATTACTACAATGAGCGTAAAATACTACAATGTTTGTAAAAATACTACAATGGGTGTAAAATTACTACAATGTTTGTAAACAATACTACAATGGGTGTGAAAAATGACATTTTTAACTTATGGGTGTAAAATTACTACAATGTTTGTAAAAATACTACAATGGGTGTAACATTACTACAATGTTTGTAAACAATACTACAATGGGTGTAAAACTACTACAATGTTTGTAAACAATACTACATTGGGTGTAAATTACTACAATGTTTGTAAAAATACTACAATGGGTGTAAAATTACTACAATGGTGTTATATTACTACAATGAGCGTAAAATTACTACAATGTTTGTAAAAATACTACAATGGGTGTAAAATTACTACAATGTTTGTAATCAATACTACAATGGCTGTGAAAAATGACATTTTTTAACTTCCCGAATGAGAAGTTTGTTTTCATCAAAAAATCCGATTCGCTAATTTTATGTTTTCTCGACGTTTCAAGCCATTCTGAATCGAATGAGACCAAATTTGGAAAAAGTATATGTGTGTGCGCTTGTATGTGAACAGATTTTTCGCCGTAAATCGACGTTTTCTCGAAAACGGCTGGGACGATTTCAAAAATTTAGAAGCCATTCGATATATCTCGATAAAGACTAGCGTTGGTGCGCCGATCGGCCGAGACGTTTCTTTATAAATAGCAGAAAAGTGAAAAATTTTTCGTCCACGTTTTAGCCCGCAATTCTGAATCGATTCTGAAAATTCAAAAATCGTTCCAAAGATTGATGGGAATCGTTTTTTTTTTTTGTCATTTTTTTTTCAAAATTAGACCTTTCATCCACGTTTGCTCAAAAACGCCTGAACAGATTTCAGAAATTTAAAAGCCAAAAATTAAGCCGATTTTTATAAACTTTCTTTGCTATGTATATCGTGGTCTTATAGAACTTACTGAAATATTACGGCCTTGCGACAAGTAGTTTAATTTTAAAAATTCATCAAAGAAAATGTGTAGTTTTGCTGACGTTTGTTAGAATTAAATTAGATGATTTACTTGGTATAACGATAGATTACTTGGTCTTAATGAACATACTAAACCATTAACGTCCTACGAAAACTGGTTCAATTATAAAAATTATTGGTTTGTGAAAATTTGCTTTTAGAAAATACACCGATACTCGTTCGTTTTCAATTATGTGTAATAAATCCTCTCGGAATACTTTTAATCACTCATAAATTAATTTCTTTTTTATTAAGTCGATTATTTAAAATACCAATACCAACTAGTTTCTTGTTCAATTTAACAATCCTTATATAAATCTCGGTAGAAAATGTATTCATAAAGTGTGAGTCATCTCCAAATAGGATCTTAACAGACCATGTAATAACAAAACTATTAAATGTTAAAAAATTATTAAAATTATATTACATAGACGATTGGCGTTTATATAAATAAATAAATATGGGCATTTATGGTATGATATGATATAATCTATGATAGCAGTTATTTGACACGTTTGGCTTACTTCCGTAAATTACAAAATATTCTTTTGGGAGCGTAATTTTATGTAAGCATCGAAATATAATTTACAGCTTTTGGTTTCTAGTTTATTGGTGTTCACAATGATATAATTAAAATAAATAATTATCAAGCAGTGCGTTACGATAACATTAGTATTACCGATTACCAAACATAAAAAGCACCAGCGTAACATGAACTATTTTATATCCGCACAATTATGCCTTACTTGGTGATTCTGATATTTGCCCATCAATCATTCGCACGCAAAAGTACTAACTTCTAAGTAAGGAATTCATCATTACAACACCTTCAACAGTTTTCATTGGAAAAGTTTTTTCTACACTCAATTGTTGTAATATGAATGCAATAAATTATGTTTCGCATATGGGAATAATTAATTCCTTGTTCTATTTAAAATTATTACAAGGCTGGTGCATTAAGGGGGTATTTTAGTGTAGAAATTCAAAAAAATCGTTCTTTTTTATTTCATATTTTCAAAGTTTAACTATCTAAGAATATGGGTACGAGAAGGTTTTTGAAAATTTGAATCATTTTTGGAGATATAGGCAACTTTAAATGCGTTTTTCTCAGAACAGACTTTTTCAGTACTGTTGACACGATTTCTCGAGTTTTAATCGACCGATTCACTTGAAATGTTCAGAGAGTCTTGTTTATAGACCTATCTATAGCCCGAACTAGGATTATCCACAATTCCAATTTTTACTATTTTTTAAAAATTCGAGAAACTTAAAAAAAAAAAAACATTTTTTTCAAACAGTCGCCAATTTGTAAAAAAAATTTTTTGCTCATCGCTAGTTCGGGTGATTGCGACATCATTGTAGATTAATAATCTTCTTATTTTTCGCATTTCCGATGGCTAGGAGGGCTGAAATCATGTCAAGACTGAGGTGCCAATTTTTTGAGACCACCCACTTCATCAGCTGCCAGTTTTTACAATTTTCAACTTTTTAGTTTTTGAATTTTTGTTTTGTGTTTTAATAAATTAATAAATAAGTGGTAAAAATGGATAGTAAAAACATTCATTGCTTTCTTTTACGACACTTTATAAATGACCTAAAATTCATCGCTCTACACTAGAATACCCCTTAATATTATTATCATAAATTAAGAAATAACAAGCCGAGTTTTCCATTTTCACGATAACATTCATTTATCATAACAATCCCATGCTTGAGAGTTGGTGTTGTTATATATATTTATAAAATTGTTGACGTGGGCAATAACACCAAGTAAAAAAAGTTAAAGCAACTATTTACAAGTAGGATTTTGCCTTAGGCACATTGCTTGAACTTCCCAATTCATATACATAATCAACGTAATTAATAAGAATTGAAGTTCAGCTATTTAAGTAAAATGTTCAATTGTTATTTTGAAAATAATATATTCGCTTTCAATAAAAAATAATCAATACGATTTTCAATTGATGATCTTTCAAACATATTTATGTCAACTGCAATCAGTAGCTGCCTAACGGAACACCACTAAACGCATACGTAATCGGCCCAGTCGTTTTTGAGAAAACATCGACGAAAAGTCAAAAATGGCTACACATACCCATTTACCAGATTTTTTCTTGAACATAAACTTTTCCTTCGGGAAGGTAAATATGAATTAAAGCTTTATTTATCCATACCTTTCGGTTTACATCCAGACCGTCATTCAGTGGAACTCGAAAAGTAGTATAATTAATTTGAATTTTTATTTATATCTGTAAGACCTATAATCTTTCTCTTTTAAATTAATTATACAACTATTTAGTTTGTTCCACTGATTGCTCATGGTGCACAAATACGTAGCAATTATATTTTATGATTGTTTTAGATCAAAAGCAACAAAATATTACCTAATGAAAGTTATTTTCTAGAATGAAGACACATTTGCCAATGAATTATTATTTTAATTAATGTGAATGGCACAGTTGTATGGATGAATGCAAAACGCAAATCGATAGCATGCAATAATTTTCATTCATTTTCTTCAAGTTCATTATATTTATTGGCAATGACATTGATGTAATGATCAATGATCGAAAAATAAATAATAATTTAATAAATACCCTAAAAACAGATAAGAAAAATAATGATATAATTGATTGATGCATTTAACAATTTCGCGGACAGAAGTTTCAGCAAGGTGCAAACATTGAGAGTAAAATTGATTGTGATAGCCGAAATTTGATTAAAAAACCCTTGATAAGATGATCATATTTTATTCGCTATATACTCTGAATACTATAGCATCCACGTTAAGTATTACGCTTCTATTTTATGCAATGTGCTTGCCCAGGCTGATTAGTGACTACGGGAAAAGATAAGATAATACGAAAATACCTAAAGAATCACTTAGGCTTTACCTGGGCAGGTATAATAATTACCAAAACGTAAGGTCATATAAAATTAATTGAATGCTATAGCATTTATGTCATTCTGCATCACAATGAAAATTAATGCTATAGCATATAGTTAAATATGCATTGCGTTCGCTTGTGAATATATATTTAATAAAGATTCTTTATTTTGAAAAAGAGAAGTAAAATATTTACACAATTTCCAACATTATACTTCAATCTACTTCATTGTATGCTTCAAGTGTATATTTAGCACGCATTTTATACTCATAAATGTATAATTATAAAAATATAAACATGCATTGCAAGAAAACTAGTAAACAAAGTTACATTTGGCTGAACTTAAATTATCGGTATACATAATTTTTTTGAACAGTGTTATGAAGATCCGGCGGTGAATAAATTTGTTCATTAATATAATCATGCTATAATTGTATATATATATATATATATATATATATACAAAGCACGATTATGCTAATAAATATATAATTTAATTCATGTTATTTGGAACAATTGCATCGTTACTTTTTCGATCTCGAACAAATGTAAATAAAAGAGTAAATAGAGCTCCCTTCCGCTTTAACTATATTGCGATATTTAAATGCAAATATAGAAGCACAGACCGGATCGCTTTTCACACTTTCTCATTTTCATGAAAATGTATAATATAATCTTTCGTCAATTTGCAAATAGAACAAAGATAAAAAATATAAAAAATTAGAATATGAATATTATGTAATATTACAGTTTTTTCATGCCTAACTTTTGTACTATGCTTACTACCTCCTGTGAGAGAAAGGTCTTTATATTCTGAATATGAAAAATGTTAAAAAAAGAAAACCTGCTCCACTTTCTATCCCTTTATATATTTTCTGCTAATATATTGTTGCTAATTAAATTGTAGTTAGAGATAAAAATTTCTAAAGGATTGTAGTTAGAGATAAAAATTTATGAGCTAACGCATTTTAACGAATATTCTTACGTAATAAATTTCAAATTAAAAATAGAGAGATTAATAAAAAGTTATAATAATTTCATAACGTCTAAAAATTGTATCATTACATGGTCACTTAAGATCCTATTTGGAGATGGCTCACACCTTTATGAATATATTTCCTGCAGAGATTTTTCTAACGATTGTTAAATTGAACAAGTAAAATGTTGAATACATTATTTTCAAAACATCTATTAGTATAGTACATTCTATAATAAATCACATGTTGTCAGATTGTTTTCTTTTCCGTATACTTCTTAAGAGTTCAATTCCGGGATAAGTATTGTAACTGGATAAGATAAAATTATTATGCATTTTATGTGAAATTAAATGGAAATTATGGTAAAAGAGGTTTTAATGTACAAAAAATTATTGAATGTTGTTAATATTCATGTATTTTTTCGAATTTTGCGTCTTGAGTTCGTTTCTGTGTATTGGTTAAGAACGTGGACTAGCACCAGCTTGTTCCAGGTTTGATTCCAACCAACTTGATATCAAGAAGTATGGTCTCAATATTTTCTTGAGATTATAGATCTCGAATATAATCTTATGGTTGAAGGCTGCGTTGCCTTCTCCAAAAAATTCTATAGTCCAGTCATAATAGTAAGTTCACCTCGGAATTCGAGATACCCATGACACCCTATTGACACCCTACCATATGTAGGTTTTGAGACAACTTTAGCTAGATATCTCGAATTCTGAGATTCTTACCTAAATTAAGCTTAAATGACTGGACTATAGGCTGAGATGTGCAATAGAAAAAAGTCATGGATTAAGTAGTTTTGGTCGCTTTTTAAATATATAAAACAAACAAACAAAAATTGCATCTTACTTTGTGTACTAATTATGTAAGTTCAGAGTTCAGCAATCAGAACTATTTCTAATGCTCACTAAGACAGCAATTAAGAAGAAAGGTTTTTGTTCATTCTCTTTGTTATGAGATTAGCATTCGATTATATATTTCGTGATATATAGTGTCGTGATATATGCAGTAAACTTGAAGGGGTCACCAGTATGGAAAATAGTTATGTATATAAAAATATAAAATCCATTTGTATAAAAATATATAAAATTTATTGATTATAAACTTTTATGAAACAAAAATGACTAGTTGCAAGTGAAAACTGATACAACAACTACTTGATATCAAGCTGCTTTAGACAGGAATCTGCAGCCTGTGGTTGCAAAATATCATAATGCTCCAAAACGAACAAGCCAAGATTTAAGTCTTAAAAAAGTATTCTTGGCTTTTTGGCAATAATTTGACGTTAGCTCGTTTTTTAGAAAAAAATCGGATATGAGCTTTTCACTAATAGAACACTATCGATAACTTATAACTATAGTGACTATTTCCACTAATTTGTAGTGTATACTGCAGTAGTAGTATACAGTAGATAAAGATTGCGAAAAATATGTCTATTCCCGAAGATTTATTTACAAGATTCCTTTCCAGACATACACCTGTTCGCCGCCCATGGTGCTTGCTTCATGCGTGGAAAATGCTTGGGCCCCGTCTGTTTTTCGTGCAGACAAGCCCCACTTGACTGAAGCCCTTTGGCTATATTGTGGAGCACACGGCATGCGAGTTTGGCTACCAATATTTCCAAGAGCTGGTGATCGCCTACAACATCATCACGCATTTATGAGCAAACGGATTATGCTTCCATTCCATCTTAAAATCTATCCTCTTGGTAAAGGATTTATTTATTTATTTACTTGTTTTAATGAATACATCTATATTTATTGAGTCTTGCTCATTCGTTCACAGTTGTTGCTATGTTTTCTTACCTTAATATTTTACTTTACAGCTATTTTATTCGAAGATGCTATAATACTAGGCGCAGAGAATGATACAACTCTTTACACGTCAGACTCTAATTCCGAATTCTCATTACCATTCTGCGTTTTGGAAAGAACTGTATGGTTTATTATGATTTTAGTCATTAGTTATTATTAGAAGAATCTAAAATTATTATATTTTCAGAGTCAAGTATATCTTCACCAAATACTTCGTCAATTAATACGTAGGAATTTAGGATATCACGCATACGAGATTGCAATCAGTTGTACAAATCTTCCTTACTTTCCACATTCATTGGAATTACTTCTGCATGAGGTATGATATGAAATAAAAAATAAAAATACTATGATATTAAACATATATATATATATATATATATATATATATATACTAGCAAACCCGACGAGATGAGAAAGATGAAGAAATTTTTTGTTTGTTTTATATTTTAAAAGGAAAAATTTGTTTTTATTATACAACAGTAACGAATTTATTTTGATTACAAAAATGAAGTGTTTTTTAGTTAAACTTCTCTAAGTAAATGAAAGTGAATCCGCAAATTATCCGTTTCATTGAAGTGCTCTTTGGTAAACCAAATTTTTTGTTATTTGGTCTGACGTTAACACAAACAAAGCGGATGGTTTTCCAACTCGTGAACAGGCAACGTATAACTGCTCATGTGAAAAACAATGATTTTCTAAATAATCTATTTGAAATTTATCCCGCAAACACTAAGCGATTGGCCTTGCGACTTGTTATTGCGAATGCAAGGCGAACTGGAAATTGCAATCGTTTGAAGTCAAACGGAAGACCAGTCAGAATCATTGGTATGTCACCAAATCGCCAGCAATTTTGATTGAATGGTGAAATTCAGGGCGTGTACATCATTATTCTTTGCGGCAAGAAGTGCTCGTTGACTTAACCAAGCATAATTCTGATAATTCTCACTAATGTCATTACTCGAATTTTTAATTACGGTGCGTGAAGTTCCAGCAGCTTGCATTAAGGCACGATGCCATGCACAACTAATTTTCTTAGCTATAAACCTTTCGGAGCCCGAGACCTTTCCAACGAATGCAAAATTGTCGAAATCGGTTCGTGCGTTCTGGAGTTATTTCGTCAGGAAGGAAAACCAGACTTATTTTTATATATATAGAAGATATATATATATATATATATATATATATATATATATTTTGTAGAGTTTCGAACAAGAATCCAAAAATAATACAAAATAAAAAACAAGAAAAGTTTTTAAAAAAACAATTTCTTTATTTAATTATTTGTTTATTGTCGACGTTTCGGAACTAGGTACGTTCCATCTTCAGGACATCTGTCAAGAAACATGATCTTGATGAGATTTTAGCAAACAATATGTTTAGGAAAAGAAAATAGATTTTTCTTAAATAATGAATTAAATTGTAAAAAATATATAATAATGTACAGAAATATGATAATATGTTCAAAATAAAAATGATAAAAATAAATGAGTGGATTATCAGAACAGGATATTAAACATAATAGAAAATTTTTTTGAAAGTTATGGAAATTTTTTAAGAAAAGGTTAATGACAAAGTTGAATTAATTACCTGTATGTTTGAATATTTGTTAGCACTTTTTCACTAAACAAGCTTTTTTAACGAAAATTTTCTTTTCCTAAACATATTGTTTGCTAAAATCTCATCAAGATCATGTTTCTTGACAGATGTCCTGAAGATGGAACGTACCTAGTTCCGAAACGTCGACAATAAACAAATAATTAAATAAAGAAATTGTTTTTTTAAAAACTTTTCTTGTTTTTTATTTTGTATTATTTTTGGATTCTTGTTCGAAACTCTACAAAATATACACAAATCCAAGACTCTACCATTCAATATATATATATATATATATATATATATATATATATATACATTCATGTGTTATTAAGCAAATTTTCACATTTAAATTAATTTTTGTTCCAAATTAGGTTTTAGAAGAAGAAGCAACTTGTAAGGAACCCATTCCAGATGCCCAGCTTCCCAGTATCATCGAGTTTATTCAAGAATTTCCAGTTTATTTGCAGGTTGTTGATTGATGTCAAAGCTATTCTGAGTATAAACTACATTTATTTTCAATAAATAAAGTTTCTCAATCCGAGTTTAGTCCACTGTGTGATAACTGTAAATTGTTTTCTCAGACGGTTGTTCAATGTGCACGAAAAACGGAAATAGCGCTTTGGCCTTGCTTATTTAGTGTAGCCGGGAAGCCCAAAGAATTATTTAAGCAATGTTTGGCTAAACAACAGCTTGATACTGCTGCTTCTTATCTTATTATTTTACAGGTATATTACGTGCATATTTCTATTTTAGTTCTGTGAACTTGCACTCAATGCTAATAATTTGTAGAATCTTGAACCATCATCAGTTAGTCGTCAGTTTGCTACCCTTTTGTTGGACACAGCTTTAGAAAAATCTAAATGGGAGTTGTCAAGGGATCTAGTACGGTTTTTAAGGGCCATAGGTAATATTAAACTCTTTGTATTTTATTTTAATGCTTTAATGCTTATTGCTGGTTTGGCAATGTGTATACGTATAACATTTTATTCCCTTTTGCAGGAAATAAATTTGTTATAAGAATTTAAACCATTAATTATTTGGAGTTAATAATAAATATTAAGTTTAAATCTAATTCAGTTACTATTTATAAACAATTAAATTAATTTTCATATTTCAGATCCTAATGACATAGAATCACCCAGGACATCATTTATTATTCCCAATAAATTAGGACTGGGTCAACAGTCTCCTCCAGTAATACCAAATGCTGAAGAATTATCACTTATTCTTGGATCTATGCAGGTATGAAATTTAAGAAATACATGGGACGTGTATGCATTTATGTCTATACTCTAACACGCCTAACATTTATGTTCAGATCATGAACTTTATTCTGTTCCTGTATTATCTGCTATTTTTTCCTATTGGTCTTAGGTTGCTCGAGGCCGTAGTTTCAGTACAACTTTATCTCCAAAAGCCCAAATTGAAGGAATTAATGCTAACTTTCCTACAACGCAGAAACAAATGATATCGCCTGGAGCAGTGTCTTTAAAGAAACAAAATGTTTCAACGAAAACAACTATTCCAGTTTCCAGTAGTTCTATTATTACTGAAAATACTCAAAGGAAGAAATCCACTAGCAGTATGAAGAATGAAAACAAGTAACAAGAACAATATTTAAAAATGTATACGTATATTATGAGAGTTAATGAAATCACTTAATTTTAGGGATAGTGCATCTTCTGCTGAACATTTCTTTATAGATCTGATTCTTCAAAGACATGCTCGAAGACTTCTAAGTTGTAGAGAACTCACTCAACTTGGGCAACTATCAGCTTTTTTGGATCTTCCTCTAGTTCGATGGCTAAATAAAGAGCGCGATCGAGCAGCTCGCGTTGATTGTTTCATCACAGCTCTTAAAAGTTTACATGATGAATTTGACTGGCCCAAACCAGAGCATGATATAAGCAAAAATACTGGTATATTAATAAAAATAGTAAATAAATAAGCTTTTTCTCAATTTCTATTCATATTCTAACACAGGAGAATAAAAAAATCAGTTTGTAATGCATAGTAAATAATATTAATTTGTTAGAAATTGATCCTTAATAAATTGAAAATGAGCTAATAAGTTGAAATTAGATTTAATAATCAACATTTTCTATTCATTTAATTTCAGCAGTATCAAAAAATGTTTTACAAACTCAATCCAATGTACCTGGTTATAAAATGGAGACTAAGATATTCAATCCGGAATGCTCATCAAACTCTGTAGTTAATAGACCCACTTCCTTATCAATGATTCAGAATCATGGCAAAATTGAAGGTGATAGTGGATACATGAGCTACTCCGGAGGTTTTCATACCACTGGTATGCAGTTTTAAATATTTCTACTCTCAATTTTCAACATTGATGATAAATCTAATATTGTTTTTGAACCATGTAATTATAACAGCAATATATAATTGGAATTACAACATTTTACTTTTTGCAGGTGTTTCTACGCCTGTAAATAGTCAAGAAACAATTAGTGCCATGGTGGTTTCACCACAACATATAGCAAATAATTACAACGACGCTAGCAATTCTTATTCTAATCAAAAAATAAATAATATTGAAGCTAAACTTGTTTCACAGGACTTTTCAAGTATATGTAGTGAACAGGTAATCATGAATCAGTTAACGTAATGTGTGTGTGTATGTGAGTGATTATGTATATGTATTGGGCAAAAGGCAAAATGCTACTCACGACTAGTTATTTCATCTCTAACTTGTATTTAGATGTCTCATATGACTGAGGATATATCATTGCAATCACCTGATGTGGAGATGTGCTATAATACAGTATTAGAATCAATATCTAATCAAACACATAAAAAAGGAAGTCCAAAAGCAGAGGTCCAACTTAGGTAAAATTATTTTGTTGTTAGGTAGATTGTTTCAAAATAATATAAATAATTGTTTGAATATTGTTTTTCTTTTCTGAAGGTATTTGTTGCAAATGTTTATGGAAGCAGGTTGCTTGGAATGGGCTTTAATTATAGCAGTGATTTTGCAAGACGCAATGGCAGTTTTAAGAACTTCCAGTGCTGCAAAATCTAATGAACAAAGTATTGAAAATGTTTGTAGACTTCGAGATGGACTCAATAGGTAATGTTTTTTTTGTGCATTAATTGTATGAGTATTTATATTTAATATGATTTATTATTTGTAGCATTTGTCAATGGGCGCAATCTGAATGTCTTGGTTATGTTCCCTTCATATTAGCAATACAAAACCAAATTTCTGTGTTGAATCGGTTGTTGTCTGTTAAAACTCAACAGAAATCTGTTAATGTTGATAAAGCAATTTCTTGTATAAGCAAAGATCTAATAGCAATAAATGAACAGAACACAAGTAGCACAGGAGGTAATATAAATTAATTAATTCATTTACTTTTTCTTGAGGTACTAGGATTTTAATAATGTGCAATAATTGTAATATTATATTTTAGAAAATGTGAGGAAAGTTTTAAATACATCTCCAAAATCTCAATCTTGCATTAGCCATACAGATGTCACAAATTCCATACATGGTAGTCAAGGAACAGTAAAAAATTCAAATAAAAGTATACATACTCAAAATAGTTTTAATAATTCCCATTTATGCGAGAATGGTAATATGGTTGCATGTGATAGTAATACATCCAATTTAAATGAAGTTGATGTTGCAAATCATGAAAGCAATGAAAATTCAGGTTGTGTTATTAGTTAAGTAATAAAATATTTAATATAATTAAACTTAATAGACAGAGCATTTTATTGATATTAAATTTAATATATACGATTTTATAATTTGACGATCTCATTTCACATGCAATACGTAAGAAGTAAATTATATATAAGAGCATTATATATATAGTGTACTTTCACTAATTCAGCACTTCGCCATTTTTTAAATTTTATAAAAAATTTGGTATCTGACTATTAGTCATATCAAATGAGATGAGAAGTTCAGCTATTTCCCAGCAATATAAAACAAAATATAAGAATTGGGTCTTCTTTCTGACAAAATTTGAAATGCAGATGAGAGCGGTCTGCTCTAGAGACAACTGCCCAATAAAATGCATTATTTATTTGTTGCACCCTTAGGACTTCTTTACTACAATCCAGTAATCCAAACATTCCAATAATCACCTTTTGGTTTATAATAGTGCTGGATTTAGTGAGATTACACTGTATTACGAACAAATAAATTTCAATATTTATACATATATAAACATGTAAATAATATATTTGTACAAATTATCAATAATATATAATGTCAATTAACTATTCTTAAAAGTTTCATGTTTTATTATTTTATACAAGTTTTGCACAATATTATAAATTTATGTATCAGGAGCGTAGCACTGCCATATCTGCCATATGAATTATACGTATATTGCAAATATAAGGCTTAATCAAAATTTAATTAAAAGATTCAAATTTTTCATATATGTACATAGGCAGATTTAAAAATACCAATGCTTCTTTTTAATCAACTGATGTAATAAATTGGTACGCCGAAAAAAAGGCAAAAAAGTCTATATTTAATTTGAATTAATTGTAAAAAAATTGGATGAAGTGATAATAATTATGGTGAATAATTATTTATTTTAATCTTCTGTAGTTTTTTTTTTCTAATTTGTTTGAAAACTTTAGCCTGCCAGGTTGGACCTCAGCTTATGTTTTTAAGAAGATTAAAAAATGAAGTAAAAACTAATAATAAATTCTGAATATTTCAATTCTTTTATTAAAGGATTTTGTTTAATGAATATATATTTAATTTAATATATTTTAATGAATAGTATTTCAATTCTTTTATAAAGGATTTTTTTTTAATAAAAAAACCTGAATAAATTTTGAAAAAACGATTGAGAACCTTTGGTTTTTCAGTTGAAAGTCAACTGTCATTTTATATTAAACTGTCATTTGGATATTTGTGTTAGAAACTGTTAGCCACTGTTAGTCTTCAATTTTCTTAATTTTATCATGGATAACTTTAATACACCTGTAAAACAAAAAGTAAATAATGTATTGAATGTACCTGCATCACCCCTTTTGCAGCATTTAGGTTACGGGACAGGTAAAACGAATGTACCAATTTTAATATTGTATCTTTAATTTTAATATTATAAATTACATTTTACTTAGGAGTTCAAGTTTATCGCTTTAATCGTTCCCCACAAGCTGGTAAAATAAATTCGCCTTGGGCACTAAAATACTTAACTAAAAGGAAACTTAAACAATCTGATTGTTTAAGCATTGAGCATCGACTCAATGAAGAAGCTAACATTTTGAAGAAATTAGATCACCCAAACATTGTTGGTGGGTTTTTTTTAAATATATTCATATATTAAAACATATATTAAAAAAATGTTGTTCATTACGTTAAAAATTTGTTGCATAAACCTTGATATTAAAGTTTTATTCATATGATAATAAAAGGATTTCGAGCCTATACAAGTCTACCAGATGGGAGAAAGGTTTTGGCCATGGAAGATTGTACAGTATCACTAGGTGATCTGATAGAAACTCGTCTTGAAAATGAGGGTACTCCTTTTGAGGCAGTAAAGATACTCAAAGTATAAAAAACTTATATATAATTTATCTATGTGTAGCCATGCTGATAATAAAAACAATATTCTTGCAGATGATTGTTGATATGGCTAGTGCTTTAGACTACTTACATACTAAAGCACATTTATTACATGGTGATGTTAAATCTCATAACATTTTGATCAAAGGGGATTTTGATATATGTAAATTATGTGATTTCGGAGTCAGTTTACAACTTGATCAAAATGGCAGTGTTTTACCCAATAACTTTTACAAAGGTTTATTATATATTGAGATAATATTCCATCATTAATATTTTGTAGTGCAATACTATGTCTTTTTAATAGGTACAGAGCTATGGTCAGCACCTGAAACTATGGATGAAGGTAAAATAACAAATAAAGCTGACCTATTTTCCTTAGGCCTTACTAATGGGAAATGTTATCTCTAACACCTCCACATGTACCTGTTTGTGATGAATCAAATTTAAGTTCCGTGAATGAAAGCATCGATGAAATAGAGACATTAGGTGATTATCTTAAAATGAGCTTGATTACTCTTGTCAAAATATTTTTTTTTATTTTTATTTATTATTAATTATTAAATGGTTAAACTATTTTTAAGGAACTAGGCCCGATCTGCCAAATATAGAATTCTCTGAAGACTATAATCCAGTACTCGAATGTTTTTATATATTAACTGAAGAAAATCCCATCAACCGACCATCTGCTTCCTTGCTTATTGAGTTGTTAAAACAATTTAAACTTTAAATTTAATTGAAATTGATAAATAGATTAGTGTAAATCAAATATTTGACAGGCATTGCTATCTTCATGTATATTATTATGATGTAAAAATAAGGTTATAATGGTTTAAAACATTTAACACACTCTTCTTTTATCTATGATTTAACATGTGTTTTCAAAATTGTACTTACTTTTAATATATTTTTTATATATAACGTAAGCTATTTTTATTATGACATGGAATCATTATTTTTAAAAACTTATGTAACAGCAGTGAAATTTTATAAAGACAATTATGTCTTAGCAGGTATTATATTTTTTTAACCTACAATAACTTTTATTATATTTTATTAAATGAAAAAAAATTGCAGGAGTTGGTGGAAATTTGAATATCTATAAGTTAAATGATGATACAGAAAAAAGCCTAACACATGTGGAAATATTTCAAGGGCAATCTATACATGGAATTGTTATTAGTGAAAAGAGTGAACTTATTGTATACGGGGGCAAATTGATTTGCTTGATTCACTTAAGTATCTCAAATGACATTTTAGTGGCTACTGTTATAAATACATATTCTTTAAAAGATTGGATTTTGAAAATAAAGTTTATTGATTATTATCTTTTGGCAATAACTGCACATAATAACGCTAGCCTGATAAATGCTACAACAGGAGATGAAGTAAAGTATTATACGTCTGAAGAAAAATGCATATTATATTCTGCTGAAATAGTTTGTGATCAAAATGCAGAATTAACTAATAATTTGATTTTTGGAGGAACTGTTTTTAGTGAAATAATTATTTGGAAAACGGAATATACAAACAAATGCAATCAAATATTACATCGATTACAAGGACACAAGGTACAGTTTATAAATACATAAATGTATTTAGTAGTTTTGTAAAATCATAAATATATGTCATGGTTCAATGATCATGTGATGTGAAATATTAAAAGTAGTTTGTATTTGTGTTTATTTTTAGGGAGTGATCTTTTCTATAGCTTATAGCAAGGAATTGAAAAAAGTTACCTCAACCTCTGATGATCGGTCTTTAAGAATCTGGAACATTAAAGAAAATAATAATACATTAAATAATGGAACATATTGGGAAAATGTAACAATTTCGTTACACAAAACAGCATTTGGACATATGGACAGAGTTCGTGCCAGTATTATTATTAAGGACCTTAATTTAATCATTTCTATTGGAGAAGATTCTATGATTTGTACATGGGATTTAAATGGAAATCTTTTAAATAAAAAGAATTCCCATCAATGTGGACCTATATGGAGTTTAGATGTAAATGTGGAAAAACAATTGATTGCAACAGGGGGTAGCGATGGAGGCCTATTATTACATTGTTTAGTGCCAAAAGTACCTAACTTACAGCCGCTACCTTTAAATTGTAACGATGCAACTTTTCTTAAAAATAATTTTACACCAAAGAAAATTATATATACTTTTAAATCCACACTTTTATGTATTTCAAATGAAGGGCATTTATTAAAATTTGTGCCGAAATCAAATTGTTGGAATTTAGGGGACCACATGAGTGAAATGTTTTCATATTCTTTAATAGGTAGTAAATTTAATACTATAGCAATTTGTGGTTTAAATGGAAATATAAGAATTTATGAAGAAACAAATTCAGAAATAAAGTTGTTAGTTAAGAAAACATTGTTTGAAGAAAGAATTGTTTTTGTTTCTATAGCAAACAATGGCAACATCATACTATGTGCAGAAATAGGCATCATATCAACCTATATTTTATTAAATAATGATTTAAAAAAAATGAGTGAATTTAAAATTCCTTTAACTAATGAGCCTTGGTTTACTGCTGCAAATATCATTGAGAATTATTTGGTTATAGGTGATCGCAAAGGAAATATTCATTTATATGATGAAGATTATTTACCTATACATACAGTTCTTAAAGTGCACTGCCATTTAGGTGTAACAGATATAAATATTTATAATAGTACTATAATATCTACAGGGCGAGATGGAAAATGTGCAAAATTTAAAATTCATACAAAAAAATTAGTAAAATTGTCATGCACAAGGATTGACCTGAAATGGATTGGTAGATATTTTATTGTAAATAATCAAGAAATGTTATGTGGGTTTTTATCAAACAAATTTATGATTTGTACATTAAACGAAATCATTTGGCAAGTTGACTGTGGAGGCGGGCACAGATCATGGGATATGAACATAAGTGATAATAATGTAAATTTGGCTTTCATCAAAAATGGTGTTATATATAAAACACAAGTTATTCTATCTGATATACTAATAAAACCATTAGAAGAAAGTTTTGTAAGTAAGGAAATAAATGCGTTATGTTCTTTATTTTCTAATAGTTCATTTAGTATTTTTATTATTGGTGGTGAAGATACAATCCTGACAATAAGTATATTTAATAGAAATTTAAATAAAATTGGGAAAGTTCTAACAATACAAACGCATTTATCCAGTATCAAGGACATTAAAGTTATAAAATTCCACGAGGAACTCCAAATATTATCTTTCTATGTTATATCTTGTGGAGGCAGAGCTCAAATTTGTATTTCGAAAGTTGATATTGATATCTCTAATGCTAGTGATCCTGTTGTACATTCTGAACTTTTAGGGGAGCACATGTTAAATAATTTTGATTCCGTTAAAAAACAAACTAATTATGAACATTTTCAAGATATGAGGTATATGAATCTATCTGTGATATTTAGTGATAAGAGTAATGAATTAACAAAGGATGGATTGAACATATTATTAGCAGCAGGTTGTTCTGATGGATTTTTAAGAATATTTAATGTTAAACAAAATAACTCAAAACTTGATATAAATCTGATAACTTCAAAAATGACTGGTAAATGTATTCTTAGTGTCCATACTATTAAAAAAACTGATCCAGACTGCATCATTATTTTAACAACAGATACTGAAGGAAAAATTAAGATATGGAGCTTATTTAATAAAGGCAATGATGTTTCTTCTCAATGCTTAAGTGACACATATAATTTACAATCTATTACAAATTGGAAATCACATGAAAATGGAATAAATAGTTGTGATATTAAAAAATTGGGAGCTGATACTTATATTATGGCAACAGGTGGTGATGATAATGCATTAATATTAAGATTGTTCACAATATATGAAGAAATAAATTCATTCAAAGCTGAAAATATAAGTACTTGGGAGATAAAAACAGCACATTGTGCTCAAATATCAGGCGTTATAATTTTTAATGAATTCGTCATTACAACATCAATTGATCAAAGAATATCTTTATTTGAGTGGACTGCTAATACGAAGGAAGGAATTCAGTGCAATTATTTGTATCAAAGGCTTACTACAGTAGCAGATATAAAGGGAATATGTATCATTAATAAATCAATGTAAGTTGCATTTGTTAAAATATCTTTATCAAAGTTTATAAATTTGTTTTTTATTCCAGAAATTCTCTATTAATTTGCATTTATGGAAGAGGTGTCAACATATTGGAACTAAAAACAACTAAAGAAAATAAATAAAATTATACAAAAGCCTAAAGTTAGTAAATTTTCTATATAGCTTATAATTTTATATATATATATAGCTTTTAATATTTTAAATAAATTTCAAATAGATAATAAAACGATTGTTACTTACAATTGATTGTATTCTGGAATACATCATTAAATGTGGTGTGGTCAGAATTTGGGTACATTAAAAATTACTATCACTTCCTTAATTATTATAAATTTCTTAACTTCCTTAAGTATAAAAATTACTATCACTTATTATTATATTGTCTTGAATCACTTCTCTAATTGTAAGTTGATGAATATAAACTGAAACAAACATATATTCAAAATTAAATTTGTGATAAATATAGCAAGAAGCCAACTTATGAAAATTGAAGTATGATTTTCGATTTTGTATGTTGGTGACATGATCGGAAATTCGCAGTAGCCGAATGGCATTCGAGGTCGATCGCGCCGATTGTTTTTTCGGTTTCATTCCGCCATTTTGTGCCGACTGTTTATGGCGTTGCTGAAGTGAAATAGTGATCATAAGAAATAGTTATTCCTTGTGTTAAGGGTAAGTGTTTATAGTTAATTCAATTATTTATGTCGCGGATAATAGTAATTATTTTCCGATATTATTTAGGATATCATAATGTCGCGTTACGGCTCAGAGTGTAAGCTGTACGTCGGCGACCTGGGAAATAATGCAAGTAAACAAGAATTGGAAGATGCTTTCGGATATTACGGACCCCTTCGCAATGTTTGGGTGGCACGAAATCCTCCAGGCTTTGCTTTCGTAGAGTTCGAAGATCCTAGAGATGCTGAGGATGCTGTACGCGGCTTAGACGGAAGAACGATATGTGGTAGAAGAGCCCGCGTCGAAATGTCCAATGGCAAAGGAAATCGAGGATATGGAAGAGGACCTCCACCTAGAAGCGGCTCAACAAGAGGACGACCATTCCATCCAGATGACAGATGCTATGAATGTGGCGATCGTGGACATTATGCCCGTGATTGTAACAGGCATGGCAGACGAGGAGGAGGAGGACGCCGAAGGTATGTTGTCTTGAAATTTTAGGCGCTGCGAACTCTTGTCTACATAGCCGTTTGAGTGATTCTACTACACACCGAGCCAACTCCATCAACCAGCATTCGAAGATACCTAGCGCGTTCAACCTATACATATTACTGTTTTATATTAAAAGTGTTTGACATTTAATCTAGCGATCATTCTTAAACTAAAAATTTTGATGATTACAGTTTTTTATCAATATTTTCTAATTTAAATCTGCCAGATAAATTTTTTTAATCATCATAAAAAACATTCAGAATAATTTTACATATTTATAGGTTTTTATCCATCGCTATGATTCTGGTATCGATTCTACTAGTCCTACTAGCTTCTTCGCTCATATCTGAAAGTGCTCCATTTTTCCTCAAAATTTTTGCTACAAGAGTTGGTCTCGGTTGGCAATCTACCACTGCAATCACTTGTTTCTCCATCTCCACGGTTGTTCCAATCGCCACTGGCATGTCTGCAATACGTCGAGCTAACACACATAGAAACGAATTTGTACCTTAAATTGTCTACCTACAAACTACATGCTAGATGCCTGAAAAGCTTGGTAATGATGCCTGAGTTTCATCAGTTACATCAATGTTTCTTCACTCGAGACTGAGAAACTATATCTGCTATGATACACCTCCTTGCGTTGCACGACACTTGTCTTCTGCGTCTGATAAAGTCTCAGTTAAGAATTCACACTTCACAGGTGTTATTGAATAGTGAGTTATCATATTAGATAAAATACACTTTAAAGTGTTAAAAGGCGGCATTCAACAATATTTTCATTATAGAAGCAAATGAAGCACCTGATTAATAGAGTAAAGGTTGTGATTAATCTTGATTATTTAAGGAAAACTTACAACATTTTTAATAAACACATAGTAATAAATGCAGATTGCTATATAAATTTATCTAAAAATGCCACTATAGTATAATTTTACAGAAAAGTCCTGAGACCAATATTTATTTATTATAAGCATATAGTTACTGCCCTTTATTTATTAATAAAATAAAATTTGTTACTTTTTTTTGCTTGCAAGTTTTCCATTGTTTGTAACAATTGGAATTTTAAATTTAATGTTATAAATATTGCTTCTTTAATCTTCTTTATAATTCATGTTATGGACTCTCCAGGTCTAGGTCTCGTTCCCGATCAAGAAGCCGCTCACGGGATCGCCGTTCTCGTTCTAGGAGTATGTCAAGATCCAGAAGCAGGTCTCGTGGAAGAAGCCGTTCGCGAAGCAAGTCTGCCCGTCGCAGTCGATCTCCAAGACACAGCAAAAGCCCAAGGCGTTCTCACAGCCGAGACCGCAAATCTAATAACAGGTCTGTTTCTAGATCTCGTTCACGGTCTAGGGATAGGGATGGTGAAAATATGAATGGAGATAATCATGATTAGATTATGTGTGCATCAGTGATTTATATATGTTATCAATATGACATCATTAGTGGTTAGTTCATTAATGTATATTTTAACTTTACTTTGGGAGCATATATATTATATGTTTCGTGGTATGAATTTAAAATTAGTTCATCTGTCTTAATTATTATTGAAATAAAAATTATGTGCTATTTAAATGTATGGGGTGGTTTAATTGTATTTATGATTGATACATTTCATATTTTAATTATAACTTCTAATCACAATACAATATTTTTTAATTTAAAAAAATCATACTTTGTACTGGGGATTTTTCAGCAGTAAACACTTAAAATTATGGCTAACAAGAGAATATTAATTTGCATAGCTAAATCTTATAACTAGTGAATTACACCCCTGTCTGACTGAGATATGTAAAATGAAGATAAAGAACTGATTAAATTTTTGGGAAGGCAGGTCCAGCGGTTATGAACTCTCCAAATTAAATTAAAAAAGTGTCATTTGGCGGTCAAAAATGTTTATTGGACAAATGTAAATCAATTTATCAGATATTTCATAGAGATTTTAATAATGTGTACACTTTTTGTGTAAATTTTTTTGGGTTCCGTATAAGATTTTTAATTACGGTACGGGAAGTTCCAGCAATTTGCCTTGAGGAACAATGCCATGCAACCCACTAGTTTATTTTACGGTCTACAAAATAATGTGGTTATCCTTTCTTTAAAATTGTTTCAAAGTTTTGTGTTGTTTTATTACAAAACAATGTTCTAATTTTGTTTATACTGGTATGAACTTGCTGAATGGCACACATATAGTATTGAAAAGTTTAAAGTAGAGAAATACAAAAAATCTCAATATATCAAAAAATTTGTATGCATATTTGTGCGATTTGTGTTTTGGAAAATAACCAATGAAATATAAAAAACATTAATTTTTAGTACTAACATTTCATCTTTCCCGGAATTACTCTTTTTAACTTCCCATAGGGTAAGTTATTGTAATGGGCCGAAAATCGGAATTGAAAATTCTCGACGTTTTGAAGGTTTCTGAACATTTTGGCATACCTCAGAAAAAATGGATGTGTGTGTGTGTGTGTGTATGTATGTATGTATGGATACAAATTTCCAGTCACGTTTTAGGGCGCACGGATCAACCGATTTGAATGGTTTAAAAAACATTCGATTCCTATTGATAGGGAAAAGAGCTGATTAGTTTTTGGCAAAGGCAGGTCCAGCCGTTTCGGAGATACAGAGCAAAGAGTGCAGAAAATAGAAATTGAATTTTTGAGAGAACGGAGTATCCGATTTGAATGATCTAAAAAACATTCAATTAGTAATGATTGGGAGAAGTGTTTATTAGTTTTTGGCAAAGGCAGGCCCAGCCATTTTGAAGATACGGAGCTAAATATGTAAGAAATGGCAGTTTTTGAGAGAACTAAGCGTCCGATTTAAATGATTCAAAGAACTTTCTGCTTGTCTTTACAAAATAATTAATTTTGGAAAAAAAAATTTTGTTCCATTTTTTTTTTTTTTAGTTTTTTGTATATCGAAAATATTTCAGATTTTATTTTTACTTCTGACTATAGTTCTAATATACTTTACAAATAATTTCAACTCTGCAATTCAGTTTATATAATTCTTATAAATATTAGACAATGTTACAATATTTATAATAATCTATTTAAAAACATTCAGTATTAAGTTCCAGCAATTTGCCTTAAGGCACGATGCCATAATTGCCTCAAGACAGAATTCCACTTACAGCTAGTTAGAGTTTTTTTTGTCTTCCTCTAATTTCTCGTTTTTTTGTCTTCCTCTAATTTCTCGTATATTCTTATACACAATATTCTTGTTGATTTAATAACGACATGAATAATTCTAGACTTTAATAAGTTTCGTAAACAATGATAAATCAACAGTTTTTGTTGAGCCGGCAAAGAAGGATACTAGATACCTCTGTTTTGACAGTTTGACATAATTTTGCAAAGGTCGTTTCATCATACTGCGTATTTATTTTTAGAGATTATCAATCAGAAATTACAATTTGATGATGTATATCTAATCTAGAAATTTACAATTATGATATCATTTCCTTTATCTAAACCGATGAAAAAAAAATCGCAAAGTGCATTTCAAGAACATTTTGTTTAGTTAGTTTAATTTGTTCAGTTAAAGTATTTGAAGTGGGTTAAACAATCACAGATTGTTTTATCTATGAAAAATGGAATCGACAAATTTTGCTGAAACAAGTCACAAAGCATCAGGACCTCAATCAAATAAATCTTTTAATGAAAATGATGATGAATCTTTTGTGATACTTGGCTCATCTCCTTCAGAATCTATGAATCATGTCTCTGCTCAAAATTCCTTATGTAGATCTGTTAATGATACTTTAATCGCTAGCCACAGATCTATTTTGGAAAAAATTGGACAACAAAATCAATCGTTGTTGTATTCGAACATTTCTTATCCCTCACCTGCTTCAGTTTCACAGGTAATGCAAAAACATGATTTTACTAATTTATTTAGATACTTAATTTAATTTTTTATATTGTTATTGCAGTCTTTAATAGATTCTATTAATATCAAAAATATGACACAAGATGAAATACAAAGGCAATTTAATGTATTAATACAAGAAAACTGCCAGATGAAAGGTATGTTTTGTAACTTGAATTATATTATTTTAACAGCATGGTATTAAAAATATTTTTTTATTTCAAGAAAATTTAATGCAAAATAATAATGATTTGAGAAGGGAATTCAATAAAATTATGAAATACCAAGAAGAAGTTCGTAAAATACATGATGGTCACAGAGAAAAATTTGAAGAAACAAGAAAATTAGTGATTAAAGTAAATTTTATTAAAAAATGTTTCAATAATGCACTAGGAAATGCTTTTCATGTTATCTATATTTGTAGCTCAAAACAGAAAATGCAATGCTTAAAGAAAATTTGAAAACAAATGCAGTTAATGATGAATTGATAAATGAGAAAAGTGAAATGCAAAAAAGAATAGACGACCTAACTTCTACATTAAATGTAAGAAAATATCAAACAAATATTTAAAATGAGAAAAATTACTTTATTCTGAAATTGTTTAGTTGCTTTTAAAAATATTAAAATATAAAATGCAGATAATAAAATTATTAGTTATATTATACATCTTTGTTCTAGAATTTGCAAACACAAAATACAAGCCTGATGGGGCAATTATCAGAGTCTACATTGCTTACCAGTGAATTAGAAAAACAAATTGAAAAATTGAACTTGAAAAATGTACAATCAGAGGAAACAATTAATTTAATTACAAATGAAAAACAAAACTTGGAACGGGAACTGGAACGAAGTTCTTTAGAAATGAACATCTCAAATGAAAGAAATGCAGAGATGAAAGCTACAATTGACAATCTGAAGGTAACTCTTTTTAACTATAATAATTTTAATAACTAAAATGTTTGTATTAAATCAATTTTCAAACAGGCTCAAGTTACTAATTTGATGGCAAATCAACACAAATCGGACACAGTTATAATTGACTTAAATTCAGAAATAAAGTTGTATAAAGAACAGTTGCAAAAGGCACATATGAAACTTACTGCTGATAAGGTTACTTATTTTCAATTGTATATTTTATATATTCATTCATTGTATATTATTTTAATTCAAGATACATACTTTTTATATTTAGTTACGGCGTCACATAAATACAGAACCCATTGATATTAATTCTAATTATTAAATGTTTGTGATAATTGACCATTAAGATCACTTTTAACAATATTAGTAATTTTTCTAGTCTATTGCTTTTAGATATATTCAATAATAATTTTTATTTACTTATCAAACTTTTAAATAGTCGGATTATGAATTGGTATCAAATTCTGATGTTGGACTTTCTAATTCGAACATTTCCATATTTAATGCACCATCTGCTTCAGTAGAAACAATTTCCAGATTAAGGGAAGAAATTCAAAATCTACAAATGCAATTGAAAGAATGTTCTCTTAATCAAGTAAAATTAGTAAGTATTATTAAACTTAATAATTTTATTGCAAATTTCATTTTATAACATAAATTAATGTTCTTAGACCATGGACCCATTGTCATTGTCAATGAATCACAACTTTTCATATAGCGAGAGTGGTTCTTATGATCTTGAGAAAAAAGTTCAATTTTATGAAAAACATTTGCAAGATATAATAAATTGGTATAATGCACATTGCAAAAGGTAAAAAAGTATTTCCCCTATGTATTCTTGCAGTACATATGTTACATATTCAATAAGTTATGCTATTTATTTATTTTTCAGAATGAATATGCTACAGTACATACTGAAAGATGTTCAGCCTGAAAATATTACATCTGTACAACAAGTTGAGACGAAACTGAAGGAATTACAACAGTTTTCCAACGAATTATGTGAAAGTCTTTCAAAAGAATGGTCAGTTTATATATAAGTTTGTTGTTTGTAATAACATTTCCTTACTGTAATTTATTTTTAGGATTCTCCTAAAAACTGCTCAATCAAATTTCCAAACAATATATAATGAATATAATAATTTATTAAAAGAAATGGAGTCTATTAATACTGCAAATAAACTTAATGAAGATGTTCATCAAAAAGAAATTGAGAAAATGGTAAATTGGTTAAAATTAATTATTTTAATTGAAATTTATGCATAAGTTTATAAGTAGATCAATTCTATTTTGCATAAATTTTCAGAATGCTGACATGTTGAAAAAAGACGAACTTCTTCAATTGAAAAGTGATGAAATACTTAAAAAGCAAGAAGAAATAGATAACTTAAAGAAGGATCAACCTGAAATTGATGTTTTAAAACAACAGGTTTATTCAGAGAATATTTTTAAACTGATTATGGGAAGATTTTTTGTTAATTGAAAGGTTTTAATCTATTTATGTTTGATTTTAGTTGGATATTTACAAAGAAGACTTTGAAACTGAAAGAAAAGCTAGAGCAACATTGGCTGGAGAAAAAGACAATGCTGTTTCTGACTTACGTAAGCTTCAGCAACGTAATGAAGAACTTCTACAGCGCTTGAAAAATATAGCAGAGCAAAATAAGTTAATGTTCAATCTGATATTTTTGTGTTGTAACATTTCTTTGTTCTTTTTTTGAGAGTGGTAATATTTTTCAGATCAACTGCTGCACCTACTGCACCTCCAAATGACAATTCTTCTTCCTCCACACAGGTGAGATAGCTTACAATAGCTTTAAATAAAATTTTAATGTTTTACAATTAACATGTTATGCACATATGTATTGTATCCTTTATGAAAATGAAAATTATTCTGGAAATTGCTCATTGTCACAAAACTAATTTAACATTTTTTTCATTTATGGGTGTTCACACATGCTCACAATTTTTCATTAATAATTATTGATTTATAGTTTAAATTTGAATTTTGTTTGATTATATTATGGGAGATAGTATAATGCAAATAACGCCTTGCTGAATAAAAGCCATCTAGAATAAAAGCACTTAAAACACTGAAATCAATCTGTATCTAATACCATCGTGAATTACATGATTAAAATAAGTGTTCATTTTCAATCTTGACTAGCATGAAAAACCACAGAAGCATGCTGAATTAGTTAAACATTTTTGTGAATGTTGTTTCATCTCATTTTATTTTATTTAACATTTATGTTTCTATACAAAATATTTTATTTTCAAACACAGGACAATAAAACTATGTCACCGTCAAACTCTAGTTCTTATAGTTGTCCAATGTGCTTCAATCAGTTTAAAAATTATCACACCCTCCAGAGACATGTAGAAGACTGCGGGGAAGTAGTTTGAACTATAACGAAGTAGGTTCAAATTATTTTAATATACATATGTGCTTGACATGTTTAATAACAGAGTGTAAACTTTATAACTTATCTAGGAATTAGGAATGATAATTTTCTATTGCAAAAGTTAATTATTTTTACATACTTAATATTTATTAATCATTTTTTCATGTTATTTTTGTTAGTTTCAGATGGTTTATCCATGCCCTATATGCCAGTTTGCGTTTTACACAATTCAGGCACTTGAGAATCATGTTGAACGTTGTCTCAATGCTCAAGTGTGAATGTAATCTTAAATCAGCTAACATCAAAATTATCATTTAGTATTAGAGGTAATTAAGAAATATTATATATTTTTATCTTTGTTTTTATATGAATTTGTCAAATGCTGCACTGTTTTATCTAATTCTTTATATTCTTGACTTTTATTCTTTCGTATAAATTATTTGATGGCTGGAAATAATTATGAGAGTAATATTGCTTTTTTTTGAAAGTTGGAAAAGACTTTTTTGATAATTTGGTATGACAGACTTAATGAGAGTGTTTGTGTACTTTTAAAATCAATAATACATATATTTAATTAATCTACAATATGCAGCATATAAAATATCTTTATAAATATATAAATACAGAAAATTGCATAATTGCAATTACCACTTAGAACACATGCATTGAAAATCTAGTTATGTAACATAAAATGATTTCATGTATGTGAGATATTTCTGTAGATAAATTATATTAAATATATTATAATTGATTATATATATATTCTTGTTCCTTTTTTCTTTTTCACTGTCTATAATCTGTTCCTTCAGTATGATTTTACACGTATCTTCAAAAGCTGTTTTTCAAATTTCATGTATTTAATGATATTTTAGGGTTTTTCATTAAGAAGGAAAATTACTACTTACTTTAAGAGGGAAATTTACTTTTCTTTCGTTTTTCAAAATTCAATTTCATGCAGAGAAATTGGCCTTGGTTTTGAAGAGAATAAGAACAATAGAGTAATGATGTTTTGTTATTTGTGATTGATCATATTTTTTTTATTTTAAAGACAATTCAATTTTTAATCCGTCTGAGAAAATTTTAAACACGAGGAATGTCTTAAAACAAATGTATTGTGTAACTATCACTATAAAACAAACTGAAATTCAAGGAAGGACCTAAATCTAACTACCTTGGTAGGAAGGGATTGAATCAAGCCGTATCAGTAGGCGATTTGGAGGCAGTTGTAATTCTTTAAGGCTCGAATGAAAGAAGATCATACTTTTTCTATCTATTTTTGAAATTGGAAGGATGGCAAAAACTTTGTAGATAGATATCTTTGAATATTACATAAAAATAAAACGGCAAAAGCTTTTAAAAAATGGATATATATCTTTGAATATTTATAATATTTATAAAATTTATAAAAAATTTGAAGTATATATCCATGAATTTTTAAATATATATAATACCACAACATAGTAATTTGAGTGATTTAATCCCGTCCATTATTCTAAATTTAAATGAATTAAGCCACTTTTAGACGGCCTATAATTTTTTAGGATTATTGTTAAGATCACCAGACAAAGTTTCATCAATCATGTATTTTTTTTAACAATTAAGTGAAAAATGGCTTAATTAACTTCCCTTAGAGTAAGTTATAGTAATCGCAAAAAAATCGAAAATAAATTTTTTTTATATATATTTACGTTTCAAAGGTTTCTGAACATTTTGGCATACCTTAGAAAAAATTGATGTATGTGTGTGTGTGTGTATGAGTGTGCGGATACAAATTTTCGTCGACGATTTTGGGAACACCGATCAACCGATTTGAATAATTCAAAAAACATTCGATTCGTGTTGATATGGAGACGTGCTGATTAGTTTTTGTGGGAGGCAGATCTAGCCGTTCCGAAGATACGGGGCAAAAAGTGCCAAAAACGGTAACTCGGTTCTTAAGAGAACGGTTTGTCCGATTTTAATAATTTAAAAAGCATTTTAATTGTATTGAGAAGATGAAGAAGTCCAGCGGCTACGGACTCTCAATAAAAATAAGTTAAAAAAATGCCATTTGGCAGTCAAAAATGGTTATTGGACATATGTACATCAAATTATTAGATATTTCATAGATTTTAATAATGTGTACACATTTTGTGTAAATTTGTTTGGATTCCGTACCAAGATTTTTAATTACGGTACGGGAAGTTCCAGCAATTTGCTCTAAGGCACGATGCCATGCACCCCACTAGTTTTTTTTTAATTAAGGAAAAAATGGTTAATGATTTTTGGCTAAAGCGGCGGCGTACCTTTTGCACTTTTTTGTCAATTATAAAGAAACGGCTCAGCCAATCGCCTTTATTATTTCTCCAGTTGGTAACAGCACTAAACCGAGTAAATTTTTACGTTATTTAAGATATTTTAAATAGTTTGTTTCAAATAAAACATCAGTACATGCTCTACCATCCATTGTTGTATATATTTCCAGTATTTAATAGTAATACATAACTTTCTGATCAATACAAATATTTTCGTCTATTTGTAAACTTTATACAAAATACTGATTAAGTGGAATGCTAATAATAAATAATATTACAAAAACCTTATGCAAATAAATATAATAAAATAACGTTTTTATAATAAATCGTAATTCTGTGCATTTAAAATAGATGAGATAGTACAGTGGCGAAATTTTCATTTACAATTATCTTACATGATTGCCTTTTAAAATACAAAATTTTCGTTTGGAAGATATTTTAACATCTGACAAATAATAATGAATAAAATTACATTTTTGCATCTTTATTTAAAAAAAAACCTGAATTTTGTGAAATATATAGACTAGTTGTATTGCCTACGATAGGCATTACTGGCTTAGTAGCATTGTGATAGGAGAGAGAACCGTTTTGTTAGTTTAATATGAAGATTTACATAAATTTATTTAATATTTTATGATAATATATTCTCTATCTAAATAAATATTATTAAAACTAATCTAAAAGATTAATAAAAAATATAATACAACATATTTACACAATACGCGGAGTGGACTTACTGATCATAAAAGATTCAAAATGTGAATAATAATATAATCGAATACTGCATAAAATTTAGAAAAAAATATTTTTTATTAAAATCATAAATCAATAAATATAATTTGTAATTAATCACTAAAAAATGTTATATAAAAATAATAATTTACTGATTATTTTCTTCTTAGTAAATGCACGGAAAATTTCTTATGCTTATAAATAGTTCTCATTAAATACTTGATAATAAATAATTTATAGCGAAGTGAATTGTTCAAATCATGATTAAATGAATGAATTTATTTTAAATGATGTTAATAAATGACCACAATTAAATTTGTTACTGTGGCATTAGTTTTAAAATAATATAAATAGATACTTTAATTTAAATTTTTTAAATATACATATGTTTTGTAAATTAGTGGTTATAGGTATATTTTTATGCATATTTTAGCGTTGATTTTATCAAAAATATTATATAATTTACCAGGTCAATTATGTTGAAACTTTATAGAAGCTTTTGCACTAATATGATTTAATTAACTATTAATTTTAGTTAATATGATAAATATATAGATATAACCACAAAGCGACTAGAATTTTGAATGCAAATTACAACGATACAAAACGGCAGCATGGCACTATAAATATCTCATTTAAATTTAAAATAATCGAAAGATACATTATATAACTTAGTAAATTATTAAACAAATTGAACTTAGTTGACAGCATGAATTGAACTATTAAGACGATAACAAATATTCCTCGACGACTATACAAGTTTGCACTATTCTATAAAGTTAAATTGAAATTTAAAAAAAAGACTTGGTCCGATTTTTGTGTATTTTAATAGTGACATGTCCGTGAGTATTTTTAGTTGTTGCATTTGAATATCTTTTTCTTAAACTTATTTTTTCTTCCCAACGTATTGCACCATTTTTGAAAATCTTTCGTCTTCCTCCGTCAGCATCAAAGCTTCCAGGCATCCTTTGAAAAAGCCACTCCCGAAACAGTTCGATCTAATTAATAAAAATACAATTAATATATAATAGACAATATAATTTCCTTGAAAAAGGTCCTGATAAAAATTTCTTGAAGGCATCTTTTAAAAATCTTACTGCAAACCATATATTTTTGTAGTCTGACACACAATAAATAATTCAAATGATTTTATTTTTAACGTTATGGAAATAATTTTATTAACTCTAGTCATTTTCTTTTTCAGATACTTTGAAGATTAGAATTGAAGAGATGCTGGTACTAATATAACTTAACCAGTTAACTGTGGTGCGCACACTTTTGTGTCGTCGCAAAAAATCGAGGAAAATTTTGTTTTGAGGTAAGCCACATACAACTATTCAACTTCCCGTAGAATTTTTTTTTTGAAAATGAAAATTTTTGCATTTTCCACATTTTGAAGGTTTCTGAACATTTTGGCATACCTCAGAAAAAATCGATGTGTGTGTGTTTATGTATGTATGGATACAATTTTTTATCCACGTTTTCGGGCGCACGGATTAACCGATTTGAATGGTTCAAAAAACATTCGATTCCTATTGATAGGGAAATGTGCTGATTAGCTTTCGGCAAAGGCAGGTCCAGCCGTTACGGAGATACGGAGCAAAGAGTGCAGAAAATAGAAATCGAGTTTTTGAGAGAACGAGCATCTGATTTGAATGATCTAAAATACATTCGATTTGTAATGATTGGGAGAAGTGGTGATTAGTTTTTGGCAAATGCAGGTCTAGTCATTTAGAAGATACAGAGTTAAATGTATAAAAAATGGCAGTTTTTGAGAGAAATAATCATCCGATTTGAATGATTCGAAGAACTTTCTGCTTGTGTTGATGAAATAATTACTTTTGGAAAAAAAATTCGTTTTAAAATTTTTTTTTTGAATATTTGAATTTTAATTCTGGTTAAAGTTCTAAAGCTCACTGATAAACTTTAAGTAAATAATTTTAAATTTTGTAATTCAGTTTATATAATTCTTATAAATATTAGACGATATTACATAATTCAAAATAATCTGTTTGAAAACATTTAATATTCCTCGAACATTTCGTTACGGTACGGGAAGTTCCAGCAATTTGCCTTAAAGCACGATGCCATACACCACTAGTTATTTCATAAATGTTGTAAATTTATTAAAATTTGAGTATATGATCAAAACAAATGCCATCCGAATAGACAATAGCCAAGTAGGTTTTAATTTTAAATAGGCCAATTGGCCAAAATGGACAATAGATTTATGCGTATTGTCATTATACAAAATTCTGCTACTTTTCCATGACGAGTATACTCGTCTATATGCAAAAATCTGGCACTTCTTCATGACGAGTTTATATGTCGATCTCAGTAGAAAATTGGTTGAATTTCAAGCTTAAGAGAAATAATTTTTGGGGAATTAAAAAACAAAGAACAAATTTTGAAAATCTAGCATTATGATCAGACTACATAGTTCTGAAAATATTTTTTATATTGATTTGTTATTTGAAGTTTCAGAGTTTTAAAAAATGCCTTAAATTTTTGAACTTTTTTTCTAAAAACTACATGCAAAAATAGGTAAAAAAGTGCAATCTCTGTGCATTGCAGCAGTCTCCAAAAATATGAGCTGAAAAAATATTATTAGCTCTAAAAATTCTTCTCAGTGCGTTAGTCAAAAATACTAAAAACACAAAATTATTTTAAAAAAAACAAAATTTGTGATTTTGTAAAAAAATCGTGTGCAACAAAATCAAAAAGTAATAAAATTAAAAAAAAACGTGAGTGGTAAAAAAGTAAAATTGTATAAAAAAAATTTTCACAAAAACAAAGTTAGCACCATATAAAATAACACTATTTTAAACATAAGTGTAATTAAAATTTAAAAAAATAAAAGTAAAAATAATATTAATTTATGATGAAGTATTGTGCTAATAAAATTAAAAAAAATGTATATAGACCAGTTATTGTAGTAAGTTCACCTCGGAATTCGAGATACCCAGCTGTAAGTCTGTAAATACTTGTATATTGACACCTAAAAGTTGTCTCAAAACCTACATATGGTATTGACCATATCATATGTAGGTTTTGAGAAAACTTTAGTGTGTCAATATACAAGTATTAAAAGACTTGCAGCTGGGTATCTTGAATTCCGAGATTCTTACCTAATTTAAGCTTAATTGACTGGACTAATAAGTAAAACTGCATAAAAATCGACGAAATTTAAAAAAATAGATTACCACAAAAAAGTGGTAGTGTTAGTAATAAATTATGTGGCATCAAAATCAAAAATTGTTGTTATAATTTAAAAAAATCCATTAAAATGGATCAAACTTAAAAATACTAGTTTACTACAGAAATATAATAATAAGTGTAACTATAACTAAAAATAATAATAATAAAAATAATACAAACTTATAAAGAAAACAATACTGATGTCCTTCGTTCATTGTTTTGGTATTGTATGATGATGAGAGTTTGTATTGATTGTGATGATGTGTAAATAATATTTTCTTGGAATCTGGTTTCGGACACATTTGAATTAGTATTTTGAACGTGTCTTAGAAGTCCGGCTCTGCTCCGTGCAATTGCTTAATGTACGTTTGTATCAATTCGATCTCATCGTTGAGTTGAAGTGACTCCATGCATCCTTTGAAGTAATCCGTTGTGAAACATTCTTTCCTGTTCAAATATCACTAAATTAAAGCTATCTTATACAATGTTATAAAGTCAAAAGGAATACGGAGGTATTGCAAATTTTTGTACACCAACAACTCACTTTGAAATTGGTTCCCTACTTAAAAAGTACCTAATTTTCACTGCCTGATTATCTAGGTTGGCTGTTTTAAGTCGAACAAATTATTTTACCCCGTAGGGTAAGTTATAGTAATCGCAAAAAAATCGAAAATGAAATTTTTTATATATCTTTACGTTTCAAAGGTTTCTGAACATTTTTGCATGCCTTAGAAAAAATGGATGTATGTGTGTGTATGCGGTTACAAATTTTCGTCGACGATTTTGCAAACACGATTTAACCGATTTGAATAATTCAAGAAACATTCGATTCCTACTGATAAGCAGACATGCTGATCAAAGGCAGGTATGACAGTTTCTGAGATACGGAGCAAAAAGTGTCAAAAGTTTTTTTTTAATAATTTAGTTTTCGGTATGGGAAGTTCCAGCAATTTGACTTAAGGCATGGTGCCATGCACCACTAGTTAGTACATGTATTTGATTGATGGAACTATGCAAATTAAAAAAAAAACAATTCTGCTTGCAGAAATATCACTTATAACAAAGTAAGTTCATTTTACGTTTAAAAAGAAACTGTTGGAAAAATATTTGGATCAATTTGTATGACAACAGTCTCTAACGGTTAGAGAGAACAACTTCTATATAATCACTGGTTAGAGTCTAACCAGTGATTATATTAGAAGTTGTTCTCCAGAAATTATTTGAACAGTCTATTTGAATTTAATACTTTTTTGTGTCTTGTATGCAAGGATTAAAATTGTATATTTATTTTGTGCTTTGAAACGCTTACTTTGTTCATTTTTTTTCACAAAAACAGGCATCTTCGTGAATTTGATACCTAACTTCAATCTTTAGGTGCTTTCCTATAGACAAACTTAATATGTGTTGTATTTTAATCTTTATTTTTTAAATATTATTAAATGATTTTTGTATTAATATAATGAAATGTTATATTATTTTTTACTTTACTTGCTTTGATGTAAAAAATCATAATTTACATTGCGTCGTTTCAATTTGCATTGTTTAGGAACTTAAATCGACTCAAAATGAGGTATGGGTGTACATCATTTTCAAGTTACTGCATTTTATAATGCAATATTTTCATTTCTCTTGCCATAAAAACCTAAATTAAATATTTTTTTGTTAATGTAAGCTTTTGCGTGAATCATTGAACTACCTTAAGTCCTCGTAAACTAAATGGGATTAAAAGCATTTTTAAAACTTAAGAAATATATCATGTATTATTAAAATTCATCAAAATTATATAGTAAATTTCTGATAGAAATACTTCTAATTACATGTCTTGTTAATTTATGGATTTCTCCTAATGATTATTATCATATTTTCTCTATTTCAAAACTTCTTTTAATGAAGCAAATGAAATAGATTTGGTAAACAACTAGGAAACTAGATTTAAAAGAGTTAAACAGTGGTGCTTGATTTTTGGTATACTAGTAAAGCACCAATTAAGTTTATATTATCATATGAATTAGGTTGATTCCTCTGTTGTACTTTCTTCAATTCATTCAAAAGGACTTTTCCTAAATCATCCAATTTTTTTTTAGTCTTTCACTAAATTTAGGTAGCAAATCTATGGTCGAATTTTTTTTTTATTACTTACTTGCAAAGGGCATGGAGTTGTGGTTCTCTGAATAAATTGTAGCAATCCTCACATATTCTATCGAGACGAGCGAAGATTCTTTGTCGTACACGCCTTTGCATTGAATGTCAAAGAACGAACGCTTTAAGATGCTGTGCGGTGAAAAGTCAGATGTCAATGCTGAAAATTATAACAAATTGTAATTAATCATAGACAAAGATCGTAGAAATTTATGGACCGATTCTGCCGGATAACAGACAAATGTTATGGCAAGGCTATAAAAGAACTTTCCATACAAATTCGATCTAAATATTGACAAAACCATGTGGTTGCTGTGCAGTCAGGCCGTCAGATAGAAAACCTAACCTAGAAACCGACAAATGTCAAACAAACGATCTTTGTTAACAGGGTCTTTCTGACTCAGCTTCATAACATGCGAGTGACGTTGCAGTTTGTGTAAAACGTCTGAATGAACAGCAAATACATGGCGTTTTGACGGTATTCAGTACGATTCAATGTATGGAAGTTGGAGCGTAACATGGCCTTGCTATAACATTGGGTTGTTATGGGCATAATCGGCCCATTAGTTGGTTCACGTATACAAGTTCTTGAAAAATTGTTAAGCGTTTAGCAAAGTCAAGATGTGTAAATGAAATGCAATGCTACATATTGGTGATGGAAGTAATAAAAAATGGTCGGACCATAAATAGATTGATAGCACCAGCGGATGGAAACAAGTTTAGCATTCTTTACTAACTTTGTCATAAATGCACACATTTATGTGGTTGCCTTTAGGTTGTTGTCTTTAAGTTGGTTGCCTTAAGTAGGTTGCCTTTAAGTTCCTGTCTTTTAAGTTGGTTGCCTAAATATGCTTCTTGAATCAACAAAGTAATTTCTCGCTGCGCAGATATAGATTTCTAATGTGACTTAACAACTTTTTGTTCTGATTGTTAGACGTCACAAGACATGCAAATCTTTTAGTATGAGTATGAATGAACTTAGTCGATATTTAATTAGTGCATAAACACATATTTTGATATTCATCTATTTATAAATATATATTATAAATAGTGTTTCTTCTATTCCAGTTACCTGACTGTTGATAAATTGGTGCATCCTGTGACAAAGGACCTCCGGAAGAATAACGTACCAGAGCGAGGAGCAGTAAGAGCACCCAATAATGCTGACGACCTGGACCATCTGGAAAAA
>NW_020537324.1:14554872-14573819 GCF_003426905.1 Ctenocephalides felis | reverse complement strand
CGAGAAATTAGAGGAAGACAAAAAAAACTCTAACTAGCTGTAAGTGGAATCTGTCTTGAGGCAATTATGGCATCGTGCCTTAAGGCAAATTGCTGGAACTAATACTGATGTTTTTAAATAGATTATTATAAATATTGTAACATTGTCTAATATTTTAAGAATTATATAAACTGAATTGCAGAGTTGAAATTATTTGTAAAGTATATTAGAACTATAGTCAGAAGTAAAATAAAATCTGAAATATTTTCGATATACAAAAACTAAAAAAAAAAAAAATGGAACAAAATTTTTTTTTCAAAATTAATTATTTGTAAAGACAAGCAGAAAGTTCTTTGAATCATTTAAATCGGACGACTTAGTTCTCTCAAAAACTGCCATTTCTTACATATTTAGCTCCGTATCTTCAAAATGGCGGGGCCTGCCTTTGCCAAAAACTAATAAACACTCTCCCAATCATTACTAATTGAATGTTTTTTAGATCATTCAAATCGGATACTCCGTTCCCTCAAAAATTCAATTTCTATTTTCTGCACTCTTTGCTCTGTATCTCCGAAACGGCTGGACCTGCCTTTGCCAAAAACTAATCAGCTCTTTTCCCTATCAATAGGAATCGAATGTTTTTTTAAACCATTCAAATCGGTTGATCCGTGCGCCCTAAAACGTGACTGGAAATTTGTATCCATACATACATACATACACACACACACACACATCCATTTTTTTTGAGGTATGCCAAAAGTTCAGAAACCTTCAAAACGTCGAGAATTTCAATTCCGATTTTCGGCCCATTACAATAACTTACCCTATGGGAAGTTAAAAAGAGTAATTCCGGGAAAGATGAAATTTAGTACTAAAATTAATGTTTTTATATTTCATTGGTTATTTTCCAAAACACAAATCGCACAAATATGCATACAAATTTTTTGATATATTGAGATTTTTTGTATTTCTCTACTTTAAACTTTTCCAATACTATATGTGTGCCATTCAGCAAGTTCATACCAGTATAAACAAAATTAGAACATTGTTTTGTAATAAAACAACACAAAACTTTGAAACAATTTTAAAGAAAGGATAACCACATTATTTTGTAGACCGTAAAATAAACTAGTGGGTTGCATGGCATTGTTCCTCAAGGCAAATTGCTGGAACTTCCCGTACCGTAATTAAAAATCTTATACGGAACCCAAAAAAATTTACACAAAAAGTGTACACATTATTAAAATCTCTATGAAATATCTGATAAATTGATTTACATTTGTCCAATAAACATTTTTGACCGCCAAATGACACTTTTTTAATTTAATTTGGAGAGTTCATAACCGCTGGACCTGCCTTCCCAAAAATTTAATCAGTTCTTTATTTTCATTTTACATATCTCAGTCAGATAGGGGATGTATCTTATAAGATATAGCTATGCGAATTAATATTTTCTTAGCCATAATTTTAAGTGTTTACTGCTGAGAAAACTGCAGTACAAAGTATGACTTTTTTAAATTAAAAAATATTGTATTGTGATCAAAAATTATAATTAAGATATGAAATGTACCAATCATAAATACAATTAAACCACCCCATACATTTAAATAGCACATAATTTTTATTTCAATAATAATTAAGACAGATGAACTAATTTTAAATTCATACCACGAAACATATAATATATATGCTCCCAAAGTAAAGTTAAAATATACATTAATGAACTAACCACTAATGATGTCATATTGATAACATATATAAATCACTGATGCACACATAATCTAATCATGATTATCTCCATTCATATTTTCACCATCCCTATCCCTAGACCGTGAACGAGATCTAGAAACAGACCTGTTATTAGATTTGCGGTCTCGGCTGTGAGAACGCCTTGGGCTTTTGCTGTGTCTTGGAGATCGACTGCGACGGGCAGACTTGCTTCGCGAACGGCTTCTTCCACGAGACCTGCTTCTGGATCTTGACATACTCCTAGAACGAGAACGGCGATCCCGTGAGCGGCTTCTTGATCGAGAACGAGACCTAGACCTGGAGAGTTCATAATATGAATTATAAAGAAGATTAAAGAAGCAATATTTATAACATTAAATTTAAAATTCCAATTGATACAGACAATGGAAAACTTGCAAGCAAAAAAACTAAAAAAATTTATATTATTAATAAAGGGCATTAACTATATGCTTATATATAAATAAATATTGGTCTCAGGAATTTTCTGTAAAATTATACTAAAGTGGCATTTTTAAATAAATTTATATAGCAATCTGGATTCAATACTACGTGTTTATTAAAAATGTTGTAAGTTTTCCTTAAATAATTAAGATTAATCACAACCTTTACTCTATTAATCAGGTGCTTCATTTGCTTCTATAATGAAAATATTGTTGAATGCCGCCTTTTAACACTTTAAAGTGTATTTTATCTAATATGATAACTCACTATTCAATAACACCTGTGAAGTGTGAATTCTTAACTGAGACTTTATCAGACGCAGAAGACAAGTGTCGTGCAACGCAAGGAGGTGTATCATAGCAGATATAGTTTCTCAGTCTCAAGTGAAGAAACATTGATGTAACTGATGAAACTCAGGCATCATTACCAAGCTTTTCAGGCATCTAGCATGTAGTTTGTAGACAATTTAAGGTACAAATTCGTTTCTATGTGTGTTAGCTCGACGTATTGCAGACATGCCAGTGGCGATTGGAACAACCGTGGAGATGGAGAAACAAGTGATTGCAGTGGTAGATTGCCAACCGAGACCAACTCTTGTAGCAAAAATTTTGAGGAAAAATGGAGCACTTTCAGATATGAGCGAAGAAGCTAGTAGGACTAGTAGAATCGATACCAGAATCATAGCGATGGATAAAAACCTATAAATATGTAAAATTATTCTGAATGTTTTTTATGATGATTAAAAAAATTTATCTGGCAGATTTAAATTAGAAAATATTGATAAAAAACTGTAATCATCAAAATTTTTAGTTTAAGAATGATCGCTAGATTAAATGTCAAACACTTTTAATATAAAACAGTAATATGTATAGGTTGAACGCGCTAGGTATCTTCGAATGCTGGTTGATGGAGTTGGCTCGGTGTGTAGTAGAATCACTCAAACGGCTATGTAGACAAGAGTTCGCAGCGCCTAAAATTTCAAGACAACATACCTTCGGCGTCCTCCTCCTCCTCGTCTGCCATGCCTGTTACAATCACGGGCATAATGTCCACGATCGCCACATTCATAGCATCTGTCATCTGGATGGAATGGTCGTCCCCTTGTTGAGCCGCTTCTAGGTGGAGGTCCTCTTCCATATCCTCGATTTCCTTTGCCATTGGACATTTCGACGCGGGCTCTTCTACCACATATCGTTCTGCCGTCTAAGCCGCGTACAGCATCCTCAGCATCTCTAGGATCTTCGAACTCTACGAAAGCAAAGCCTGGAGGATTTCGTGCAACCCAAACATTGCGAAGGGGTCCGTAATATCCGAAAGCATCTTCTAATTCTTGTTTACTTGCATTATTTCCCAGGTCGCCGACGTACAGCTTACACTCTGAGCCGTAACGCGACATTATGATATTCTAAATAATATCGGAAAATAATTACTATTATCCGCGACATAAATAATTGAATTAACTATAAACACTTACCCTTAACACAAGGAATAACTATTTCTTATGATCACTATTTCACTTCAGCAACGCCATAAACAGTCGGCACAAAATGGCGGAATGAAACCGAAAAAACAATCGACGCGATCGACCTCGAATGCCATTGGCGATAGGCTACTGCGAATTTCCGATCATGTCACCAACATACAAAAACGAAAATCATACTTCAATTTTCATAAGTTGGCTTCTTGCTATATTTATCACAAATTTAATTTTGAATATAAGTTTGTTTCAGTTTATACTCATCAACTTACAATTAGAGAAGTGATCTTAAACAAAATAATAATAAGTGATAGTAATTTTTAATACTTAAGGAAGTTAAGGAATTTATAATAATTAAGGAAGTGATAGTGATTTTTAATATACCCAAATTCTGACCACACCACATTTAATGATGTATTACAGAATACAATCAATTGCAGGTAACAATCATTTTATTATCTACTTGAAATTTATTTAAAATATAAAAAGTAAAATATTAGAAGCTATATATAAAATTTACTAACTTTAGACTTATGTATAATTTTATTTATTTTCTTTAGTTGTTTTTAATTCCAATATGTTGACACCTCTTCCATAAATGCAAATTAATAAAGAATTTCTGGAATAAATAACAAATTTATATTAATCATGTGACTTTGATGAAGATAATTTACAAAATGCAACTTACATTGATTTATTAATGATACATATTCCCTTTATATCAGCTACTGTAGTAAGTCTTTGATACAAATAATTGCACTGAATTCCTTCCTTCGTATTAGCAGTCCACTCAAATAAAGATATTCTTTGATCAATTGATGTTGTAATGATGAATTCATTAAAAATTACAACGCCTGTTATTTGAGCACAATGTGCTGTTTTTATCTCCCAAGTAGTTATATTTTCAGCTTTGAATGAATTTATTTCTCCATAAATTGTGAATAATCTTAATATTAATGCATTATCATCACCACCTGTTGCCATAATATAAGTATCAGCTCCCAATTTTTTAATATCACAACTATTTATTCCATTTTCATGTGATTTCCAATTTGTAATAGATTGTAAATTATATGTGTCACTTAAGCATTGAGAAGAAACATCATTGCATTTATTAAATAAGCTCCATATCTTAATTTTTCCTTCAGTATCTGTTGTTAAAATAATGATGCAGTCTGGATCAGTTTTTTTAATAGTATGGACACTAAGAATACATTTACTAGTCATTTTTGAAGTTATCAGATTTATATCAAGTTTTGAGTTATTTTGTTTAACATTAAATATTCTTAAAAATCCATCAGAACAGCCTGCTGCTAACAATATGTTCAATCCATCCTTTGTTAATTCATTACTCTTATCACTAAATATCACAGATAGATTCATATACCTCATATCTTGAAAATGTTCATAATTAGTTTGTTTTTTAACGGAATCAAAATTATTTAACATGTGCTCCCCTAAAAGTTCAGAATGTACAACAAGATCACTAGCATTTGAGATATCAATATCAACTTTCGAAATACAAATTTGAGCTCTGCCTCCGCAAGATATAACATAGAAAGATAATATTTGAAGTTCCTCGTGGCATTTTATAACTTTAATGTCCTTGATACTGGATAAATGTGTTTGTATTGTTAGAACTTTTCCAATTTTATTTAAATTTTTATTAAATATACTTATTGTCAAGATTGTATCTTCGCCACCAATAATAAAAATACTAAATAAACTATTAGAAAATAAAGAACATAATGCATTTATTTCCTTACTTACAAAACTTTCTTCTAATGGTTTTATTAGTATATCAGATAGAATAACTTGTGTTTTATATATAACACCATTTTTGATGAAAGCCAAATTTACATTATTATCACTTATGTTCATATCCCATGATCTGTGCCCTCCTCCACAGTCAACTTGCCAAATGATTTCGTTTAATGTACAAATCATAAATTTGTTTGATAAAAATCCACATAACATTTCTTGATTATTTACAATAAAATATCTACCAATCCATTTCAGGTCAATCCTTGTGCATGATAATTTTACTAATTCTTTTGTATGAATTTTAAATTTTGCACATTTTCCATCTCGCCCTGTAGATATTATAGTATTATTATAAATATTTATATCTGTTACACCTAAATGACAGTGCACTTTAAGAGCTGTATGTACAGGTAAATAATCTTCATCATATAAATGAATATTTCCTTTACGATCACCTATAACCAAATAATTCTCAATCATATTTGCAGCAGTACACCAAGGCTCATTAGTTAAAGGAATTTTAAATTCACTCACTTTTTTTAAATCATTATTTAATAAAACATAGGTTGATATGATGCCTATTTCTGCACATAGTATGATGTTGCCATTGTTTGCTATAGAAACAAAAACAATTCTTTCTTCGAATAATGTTTTCTTAACTAACAGCTTTATTTCTGAATTTGTTTCTTCATAAATTCTTATATTTCCATTCAAACCACAAATTGCTATAGTATTAAATTTACTATCTATTACAGAATATGAAAACATTTCACTCATGTGGTCCACCAAATTCCAACAATTTGATTTTGGCACAAATTTTAATAAATGCCCTTCATTTGAGATACATAGAAGTGTGGATTTAAAAGTATATATAATTTTCTTTGGTGTAAAATTATTTTTAAGAAAAGTTGCATCGTTATTATTTAAAGGTAGCGGCTGTAAGTTAGGTACTTTTGGTACTAAACAATGTAATAATAGGCCTCCATCGCTACCCCCTGTTGCAATTAATTGTTTTTCCACATTTACATCTAAACTCCATATAGGTCCACATTGATGAGAATTCTTTTTATTTAAAAGTTTTCCATTTAAATCCCATGTACAAATCATAGAATCTTCTCCAATAGAAATGATTAAATTAAGGTCCTTAATGATAATACTGGCACGAACTCTGTCCATGTGTCCAAATGCTGTTTTGTGTAACGAAATTGTTACATTTTCCCAATATGTTCCATTATTTAATGTATTATTATTTTCTTTAATGTTCCAGATTCTTAAAGACCGATCATCAGAGGTTGAGGTAACTTTTTTCAATTCCTTGCTATAAGCTATAGAAAATATCACTCCCTAAAAATAAACACAAATACAAACTACTTTTAATATTTCACATCACATGATCATTGAACCAAGACATATATTTATGATTTTACAAAACTACTAAATACATGTATGTATTTATAAACTGTACCTTGTGTCCTTGTAATCGATGTAATATTTGATTGCATTTATTTGTATATTCCGTTTTCCAAATAATTATTTCACTAAAAACAGTTCCTCCAAATATCAAATTATTAGTTAGTTCTGCATTTTCATCACAAACTATTTCAGCAGAATATAATATACATTTTTCTTCAGACGTATAAAACTTTACTTCATCTCCTGTTGTAGCATTTATCAAGCTAGCGTTATTATGTGCAGTTATTGCCAAAAGATAATAATCAATAAACTTTATTTTCAAAATCCAATCCTTTAAAGAATATTTGTTTATAATAGTAGCCACTAAAATGTCGTTTAAAACACTTAAGTGAATCAAGCAAATCGATTTGCCCCCGTATACAATAAGTTCACTCTTTTCACTAATAACAATTCCATGTATAGATTGCCCTTGAAATATTTCCACATGTGTTAGGCTTTTTTCTGTATCATCATTTAACTTATAGATATTCAAATTTCCACCAACTCCTGCAATTTTTTTTCATTTAATAAAATATAATAAAACTGTTATTGTAGGTTAAAAAATATAATACCTGCCAAGACATAATTGTCTTTATAAAATTTCACTGCTGTTACATATGTTTTTAAAAATAATGATTCCATTTCATAATAAAAATAGCTTACGTTATATATAAAAAATATATTAAAAGTAAGTACAATTTTGAAAACACATGTTAAATGTTTTAAACCATTATAACCTTATTTTTACATGATAATAATATACATGAAGATAGCAATGCCTGTCAAATATTTGATTTACACTAATCTATTTTCAATTTCAATTAAATTTAAAGTTTAAATTGTTTTAACAACTCAATAAGCAAGGAAGCAGATGGTCGGTTGATGGGATTTTCTTCAGTTAATATAAAAAAACATTCGAGTACAGGATTATAGTCTTCAGAGAATTCTATATTTGGCAGATCGGGCCTAGTTCCTTAAAAATAGTTTAACCATTTAATAATTAATCATAATTAAAATATATATATATATATATATATATATATATAGACAAGAATAATCAAGCTCATTTTAAGATAATCACCTAATGTCTCTATTTCATCAATGCTTTCATTCACGGAACTTAAATTTGATTCATCACAAACAGGTGCATGTGGAGGTGTTAGAGATAACATTTCCCATATAGTAAGGCCTAAGGAAAATAGGTCAGCTTTATTTGTTATTTTACCTTCATCCATAGTTTCAGGTGCTGACCATAGCTCTGTACCTATTAAAAAGACATATAGTATTGCACTACAAAATATTAATAATGGAATATTAATTCAATATATAATATATATACCTTTGTAAAAGTTATTGGGTAAAACACTGCCATTTTGATCAAGTTGTAAACTGACTCCGAAATCACATAATTTACATATATCAAAATTCCCTTTGACCAAAATGTTATGAGATTTAACATCGCCATGTAATAAATGTGCTTTAGTATGTAAGTAATCTAAAGCACTAGCCATATCAACAATCATCTGCAAGAATATTTTTTTTATCAACCGCATGTCTACACATAGATAGATTATATATATATAAGTTTTTTGTACCTTGAGTATCTTTACTGCCTCAAAAGGAGTACCCTCATTTTCAAGACGAGTTTCTATCAGATCACCTAGTGATACTGTACAATCTTCCATGGCCAAAACCTTTCTCCCATCTGGTAAACTTGTATACGCTCGAAATCCTTTTATTACCATATAAATAAAACTTTAATATCAAGTTTTATGCAACAAATTTTTAATGTAATGAACAAATTTTTTTAATATATTATTTAATATGTAGATATATTTTAAAAAACCCACCAACAATGTTTGGATGATCTAATTTCTTCAAAATGTTAGCTTCTTCATTGAGTCGATGCTCAATGCTTAAACAATCAGATTGTTTAAGTTTTCTTTTAGTTAAGTATTTTAGTGCCCAAGGCGAATTTATTTTACCAGCTTGTGGGGAGCGATTAAAGCGATAAACTTGAACTCCTAAATAAAATGTTGTATATAATATTAAAATTAATGGTACAATATTAAAATTGGTACATTCGTATTACCTGTCCCGTAACCTAAATGCTGCAAAAAGGGTGATGCAGGTACATTCAATACATTATTTACTTTTTGTTTTACAGGTGTATTAAAGTTATCCATGATAAAATTAAGAAAATTGAAGACTAACAGTGGCTAACAGTTTCTAACACAAATATCCAAATGACAGTTTAATATAAAATGACAGTTGACTTTCAACTGAAAAACCAAAGGTTCTCAATCGTTTTTTCAAAATTTATTCAGGTTTTTTTATTAAAAAAAAATCCTTTATAAAAGAATTGAAATACTATTCATTAAAATATATTAAATTAAATATATATTCATTAAACAAAATCCTTTAATAAAAGAATTGAAATATTCAGAATTTATTATTAGTTTTTACTTCATTTTTTAATCTTCTTAAAAACATAAGCTGAGGTCCAACCTGGCAGGCTAAAGTTTTCAAACAAATTAGAAAAAAAAAACTACAGAAGATTAAAATAAATAATTATTCACCATAATTATTATCACTTCATCCAATTTTTTTACAATTAATTCAAATTAAATATACTTTTTTTCGGCGTACCAATTTATTACATCAGTTGATTAAAAAGAAGCATTGGTATTTTTAAATCTATATATGAAAAATTTGAATTTCTAATAAAATTTTGATTAAGCCTTATATTTGCAATATACGTATAATTCATATGGCAGATATGGCAGTGGCTACGCTCCTGATACATAAATTTATAATATTGTGCAAAACTTGTATAAAATAATAAAACATGAAACTTTTAAGAATAGTTAATTGACATTATATATTATTGATAATTTGTACAAATATATTATTTACATGTTTATATATGTATAAATATTGAAATTTATTTGTTCGTAATACAGTGTAATCTCACTAAATCCAGCACTATTATAAACCAAAAGGTGATTATTGGAATGTTTGGATTACTGGATTGTAGTAAAGAAGTCCTAAGGGTGCAACAAATAAAATAATGCATTTTATTGGGCAGTTGTCTCTAGAGCAGACCGCTCTCATCTGCATTTCAAATTTTGTCAGAAAGAAGACCCAATTCTTATATTTTGTTTTATATTGCTGGGAAATAGCTGAACTTCTCATCTCATTTGATATGACTAATAGTCAGATACCAAATTTTTTATAAAATTTAAAAAATGGCGAAGTGCTGAATTAGTGAAAGTACACTATATATATAATGCTCTCTTATATATAATTTACTTCTTACGTATTGCATGTGAAATGAGATCGTCAAATTATAAAATCGTATATATTAAATTTAATATCAATAAAATGCTCTGTTTATTAAGTTTAATTATATTAAATATTTTATTACTTAACTAATAACACAACCTGAATTTTCATTGCTTTCATGATTTGCAACATCAACTTCATTTAAATTGGATGTATTACTATCACATGCAACCATATTACCATTCTCGCATAAATGGGAATTATTAAAACTATTTTGAGTATGTATACTTTTATTTGAATTTTTTACTGTTCCTTGACTACCATGTATGGAATTTGTGACATCTGTATGGCTAATGCAAGATTGAGATTTTGGAGATGTATTTAAAACTTTCCTCACATTTTCTAAAATATAATATTACAATTATTGCACATTATTAAAATCCTAGTACCTCAAGAAAAAGTAAATGAATTAATTAATTTATATTACCTCCTGTGCTACTTGTGTTCTGTTCATTTATTGCTATTAGATCTTTGCTTATACAAGAAATTGCTTTATCAACATTAACAGATTTCTGTTGAGTTTTAACAGACAACAACCGATTCAACACAGAAATTTGGTTTTGTATTGCTAATATGAAGGGAACATAACCAAGACATTCAGATTGCGCCCATTGACAAATGCTACAAATAATAAATCATATTAAATATAAATACTCATACAATTAATGCACAAAAAAAACATTACCTATTGAGTCCATCTCGAAGTCTACAAACATTTTCAATACTTTGTTCATTAGATTTTGCAGCACTGGAAGTTCTTAAAACTGCCATTGCGTCTTGCAAAATCACTGCTATAATTAAAGCCCATTCCAAGCAACCTGCTTCCATAAACATTTGCAACAAATACCTTCAGAAAAGAAAAACAATATTCAAACAATTATTTATATTATTTTGAAACAATCTACCTAACAACAAAATAATTTTACCTAAGTTGGACCTCTGCTTTTGGACTTCCTTTTTTATGTGTTTGATTAGATATTGATTCTAATACTGTATTATAGCACATCTCCACATCAGGTGATTGCAATGATATATCCTCAGTCATATGAGACATCTAAATACAAGTTAGAGATGAAATAACTAGTCGTGAGTAGCATTTTGCCTTTTGCCCAATACATATACATAATCACTCACATACACACACACATTACGTTAACTGATTCATGATTACCTGTTCACTACATATACTTGAAAAGTCCTGTGAAACAAGTTTAGCTTCAATATTATTTATTTTTTGATTAGAATAAGAATTGCTAGCGTCGTTGTAATTATTTGCTATATGTTGTGGTGAAACCACCATGGCACTAATTGTTTCTTGACTATTTACAGGCGTAGAAACACCTGCAAAAAGTAAAATGTTGTAATTCCAATTATATATTGCTGTTATAATTACATGGTTCAAAAACAATATTAGATTTATCATCAATGTTGAAAATTGAGAGTAGAAATATTTAAAACTGCATACCAGTGGTATGAAAACCTCCGGAGTAGCTCATGTATCCACTATCACCTTCAATTTTGCCATGATTCTGAATCATTGATAAGGAAGTGGGTCTATTAACTACAGAGTTTGATGAGCATTCCGGATTGAATATCTTAGTCTCCATTTTATAACCAGGTACATTGGATTGAGTTTGTAAAACATTTTTTGATACTGCTGAAATTAAATGAATAGAAAATGTTGATTATTAAATCTAATTTCAACTTATTAGCTCATTTTCAATTTATTAAGGATCAATTTCTAACAAATTAATATTATTTACTATGCATTACAAACTGATTTTTTTATTCTCCTGTGTTAGAATATAAATAGAAATTGAGAAAAAGCTTATTTATTTACTATTTTTATTAATATACCAGTATTTTTGCTTATATCATGCTCTGGTTTGGGCCAGTCAAATTCATCATGTAAACTTTTAAGAGCTGTGATGAAACAATCAACGCGAGCTGCTCGATCGCGCTCTTTATTTAGCCATCGAACTAGAGGAAGATCCAAAAAAGCTGATAGTTGCCCAAGTTGAGTGAGTTCTCTACAACTTAGAAGTCTTCGAGCATGTCTTTGAAGAATCAGATCTATAAAGAAATGTTCAGCAGAAGATGCACTATCCCTAAAATTAAGTGATTTCATTAACTCTCATAATATACGTATACATTTTTAAATATTGTTCTTGTTACTTGTTTTCATTCTTCATACTGCTAGTGGATTTCTTCCTTTGAGTATTTTCAGTAATAATAGAACTACTGGAAACTGGAATAGTTGTTTTCGTTGAAACATTTTGTTTCTTTAAAGACACTGCTCCAGGCGATATCATTTGTTTCTGCGTTGTAGGAAAGTTAGCATTAATTCCTTCAATTTGGGCTTTTGGAGATAAAGTTGTACTGAAACTACGGCCTCGAGCAACCTAAGACCAATGGAAAAAATAAGCAAATAATACAGGAACAGAATAAAGTTCATGATCTGAACATAAATATTAGGCATGTTAGAGTATAGACATAAATGCATACACGTCCCATGTATTTCTTAAATTTCATACCTGCATAGATCCAAGAATAAGTGATAATTCTTCAGCATTTGGTATTACTGGAGGAGACTGTTGACCCAGTCCTAATTTATTGGGAATAATAAATGATGTCCTGGGTGATTCTATGTCATTAGGATCTGAAATATGAAAATTAATTTAACTGTTTAAAAATAGTAACTGAATTAGATTTAAACTTAATATTTATTATTAACTCCAAATAATTAATGGTTTAAATTCTTATAACAAATTTATTTCCTGCAAAAGGGAATAAAATGTTATACATATACACATTGCCAAACCAGCAATAAGCATTAAAGCATTAAAATAAAATACAAAGAGTTTAATATTACCTATGGCCCTTAAAAACCGTACTAGATCCCTTGACAACTCCCATTTAGATTTTTCTAAAGCTGTGTCCAACAAAAGGGTAGCAAACTGACGACTAACGGATGATGGTTCAAGATTCTACAAATTATTAGCATTGAGTGCAAGTTCACAGAACTAAAATAGAAATATGCACATAATATACCTGTAAAATAATAAGATAAGAAGCAGCAGTATCAAGCTGTTGTTTAGCCAAACATTGCTTAAATAATTCTTTGGGCTTCCCGGCTACACTAAATAAGCAAGGCCAAAGCGCTATTTCCGTTTTTCGTGCACATTGAACAACCGTCTGAGAAAACAATTTACAGAAACTTTATTTATTGAAAATAAATGTAGTTTATACTCAGAATAGCTTTGACATCAATCAACAACCTGCAAATAAACTGGAAATTCTTGAATAAACTCGATGATACTGGGAAGCTGGGCATCTGGAATGGGTTCCTTACAAGTTGCTTCTTCTTCTAAAACCTAATTTGGAACAAAAATTAATTTAAATGTGAAAATTTGCTTAATAACACATGAATGTATATATATATATATATATATATATATATATATATATATATATATTGAATGGTAGAGTCTTGGATTTGTGTATATTTTGTAGAGTTTCGAACAAGAATCCAAAAATAATACAAAATAAAAAACAAGAAAAGTTTTTAAAAAAACAATTTCTTTATTTAATTATTTGTTTATTGTCGACGTTTCGGAACTAGGTACGTTCCATCTTCAGGACATCTGTCAAGAAACATGATCTTGATGAGATTTTAGCAAACAATATGTTTAGGAAAAGAAAATTTTCGTTAAAAAAGCTTGTTTAGTGAAAAAGTGCTAACAAATATTCAAACATACAGGTAATTAATTCAACTTTGTCATTAACCTTTTCTTAAAAAATTTCCATAACTTTCAAAAAAAATTTCTATTATGTTTAATATCCTGTTCTGATAATCCACTCATTTATTTTTATCATTTTTATTTTGAACATATTATCATATTTCTGTACATTATTATATATTTTTTACAATTTAATTCATTATTTAAGAAAAATCTATTTTCTTTTCCTAAACATATTGTTTGCTAAAATCTCATCAAGATCATGTTTCTTGACAGATGTCCTGAAGATGGAACGTACCTAGTTCCGAAACGTCGACAATAAACAAATAATTAAATAAAGAAATTGTTTTTTTAAAAACTTTTCTTGTTTTTTATTTTGTATTATTTTTGGATTCTTGTTCGAAACTCTACAAAATATATATATATATATATATATATATATATATCTTCTATATATATAAAAATAAGTCTGGTTTTCCTTCCTGACGAAATAACTCCAGAACGCACGAACCGATTTCGACAATTTTGCATTCGTTGGAAAGGTCTCGGGCTCCGAAAGGTTTATAGCTAAGAAAATTAGTTGTGCATGGCATCGTGCCTTAATGCAAGCTGCTGGAACTTCACGCACCGTAATTAAAAATTCGAGTAATGACATTAGTGAGAATTATCAGAATTATGCTTGGTTAAGTCAACGAGCACTTCTTGCCGCAAAGAATAATGATGTACACGCCCTGAATTTCACCATTCAATCAAAAATTGCTGGCGATTTGGTGACATACCAATGATTCTGACTGGTCTTCCGTTTGACTTCAAACGATTGCAATTTCCAGTTCGCCTTGCATTCGCAATAACAAGTCGCAAGGCCAATCGCTTAGTGTTTGCGGGATAAATTTCAAATAGATTATTTAGAAAATCATTGTTTTTCACATGAGCAGTTATACGTTGCCTGTTCACGAGTTGGAAAACCATCCGCTTTGTTTGTGTTAACGTCAGACCAAATAACAAAAAATTTGGTTTACCAAAGAGCACTTCAATGAAACGGATAATTTGCGGATTCACTTTCATTTACTTAGAGAAGTTTAACTAAAAAACACTTCATTTTTGTAATCAAAATAAATTCGTTACTGTTGTATAATAAAAACAAATTTTTCCTTTTAAAATATAAAACAAACAAAAAATTTCTTCATCTTTCTCATCTCGTCGGGTTTGCTAGTATATATATATATATATATGTTTAATATCATAGTATTTTTATTTTTTATTTCATATCATACCTCATGCAGAAGTAATTCCAATGAATGTGGAAAGTAAGGAAGATTTGTACAACTGATTGCAATCTCGTATGCGTGATATCCTAAATTCCTACGTATTAATTGACGAAGTATTTGGTGAAGATATACTTGACTCTGAAAATATAATAATTTTAGATTCTTCTAATAATAACTAATGACTAAAATCATAATAAACCATACAGTTCTTTCCAAACGCAGAATGGTAATGAGAATTCGGAATTAGAGTCTGACGTGTAAAGAGTTGTATCATTCTCTGCGCCTAGTATTATAGCATCTTCGAATAAAATAGCTGTAAAGTAAAATATTAAGGTAAGAAAACATAGCAACAACTGTGAACGAATGAGCAAGACTCAATAAATATAGATGTATTCATTAAAAACAAGTAAATAAATAAATAAATCCTTTACCAAGAGGATAGATTTTAAGATGGAATGGAAGCATAATCCGTTTGCTCATAAATGCGTGATGATGTTGTAGGCGATCACCAGCTCTTGGAAATATTGGTAGCCAAACTCGCATGCCGTGTGCCCACAATATAGCCAAAGGGCTTCAGTCAAGTGGGGCTTGTCTGCACGAAAAACAGACGGGGCCCAAGCATTTTCCACGCATGAAGCAAGTACCATGGGCGGCGAACAGGTGTATGTCTGGAAAGGAATCTTGTAAATAAATCTTCGGGAATAGACATATTTTTCGCAATCTTTATCTACTGTATACTACTACTGCAGTATACACTACAAATTAGTGGAAATAGTCACTATAGTTATAAGTTATCGATAGTGTTCTATTAGTGAAAAGCTCATATCCGATTTTTTTCTAAAAAAACGAGCTAACGTCAAATTATTGCCAAAAAGCCAAGAATACTTTTTTAAACTTGAATCTTGGCTTGTTCGTTTTGGAGCATTATGATATTTTGCAACCGGCTGCAGATTCCTGTCTAAAGCAGCTTGATAGCAAGTAGTAGTTGTATCAGTTTTCACTTGCAACTAGTCATTTTTGTTTCATAAAAGTTATAATCAATAAATTTTATATATTTTTATACAAATGGATTTTATATTTTTATATACATAACTATTTTCCATACTGGTGACCCCTTCAAGTTTACTGCATATATCACGACACTATATATCACGAAATATATAATCGAATGCTAATCTCATAACAAAGAGAATGAACAAAAACTTTTCTTCTTAATTGCTGTCTTAGTGAGCATTAGAAATAGTTCTGATTGCTGAACTCTGAACTTACATAATTAGTACACAAAGTAAGATGCAATTTTTGTTTGTTTGTTTTATATATTTAAAAAGCGACCAAAACTACTTAATCCATGACTTTTTTCTATTGCACATCTCAGCCTATAGTCCAGTCATTTAAGCTTAATTTAGGTAAGAATCTCAGAATTCGAGATACCTAGCTAAAGTTGTCTCAAAACCTACATATGGTAGGGTGTCAATAGGGTGTCATGGGTATCTCGAATTCCGAGGTGAACTTACTATTATGACTGGACTATAGAATTTTTTTGGAGAAGGCAACGCAGCCTTCAACCATAAGATTATATTCGAGATCTATAATCTCAAGAAAATATTGAGACCATACTTCTTGATATCAAGTTGGTTGGAATCAAACCTGGAACAAGCTGGTGCTAGTCCACGTTCTTAACCAATACACAGAAACGAACTCAAGACGCCAAAATTCGAAAAAATACATGAATATTAACAACATTCAATAATTTTTGTACAATAAAACCTCTTATGCCCTAATTTCTATCTCATTTCATATAAAATGCATAATAATTTTATCTTATCCTGTTACAATACTTATCCGGAATTGAACTCTTAAGAAGTATACGGAAAAGAAAACAATCTGACAACATGTGATTTATTATAGAATGTACTATATAGTAGATGTTTTGAAATAATGTATTCAACATTTTACTTGTTCAATTTAACAATCGTTAGAAAAATCTCGGCAGGAAATATATTCATAAAGGTGTGAATCATCTCCAAATAGGATCTTAACTGACCATATAATAACACTTTTAAATGTTATAAAATTATTAAAATTCTTTATTAATCTCTTTATTTTAATTTTCAATTTATTACGTAATAATATTCGTTAATATGCATTATCTCATAATTAGTTACTGTTTATAATCAAATGAAACCTTTTAACATTTTTTTATCTCTAACTACAATCTAATTAATAAATGTCTCCTGGAGATAGATTGTATTTTATATGGTATTAAAAAAATGCATAACGCGTTAGAAATGTTTTGAATTTTATCTTTAAGTTGAATTCTTCCTTTTTTTCTAATCCATTGGGATTTTGAGCGATTTTCATTTTGCTAATCTAAGTGCGGTAAATATAAATATATAGATAGAAATATCAAATTTTGATACAATCCCAGACACTATTTGCATATATTATATTAGCAGAAAATATATAAAGGATAGAAAGTAAGTAGGTTTGCTTTTTTAACATTTTTCATATTCAGAATATAAAAACCTTATAAACACTATTGATACTCATTCTCTAACATGAGGTAGTAAGCATAGTACAAAAGTTAGGCGTGAAAAAAACTGTAATATTACATAATATTCATATTATCATTTTTGTTTATTTTTAACTTCCCGTAGAGTAAGTTATTGTACCGTCCAAAAATCGAAATCGAAAATTTTTGCATTTCTCGACGTTTTGAAGTTTTCTGAACATTTGGCATACCTCAGAAAAAATGGATGTGTGTGTGTATTATGTATGGATACAATTTTTCGGTCACGTTTTCGGGCGCACGGATCAACCGATTTTAATGGTTCAGAAAACATTCGATTCCTATTGATAGGGAGATATGCTAATTAGTTTTTGGCAAAGGCAGGTCCAGCAGTTACGGAGATGAAAGCAAAGAGTGCCATTTCGAAGATACAGAGCTAAATGTGCAAAAATGGCAGTTTTTTGAAAAAACTAAGCGTCCGATTTAAATGATTCAAATAATTGTTTCATTTTTTTTTCTCATTTTTTTTCAGAAATTTTATCGAAATATTCAGATTTTATTTTTAATTTTGACTAAAGTCCTAATATACTTTAAACAAATAATTTCATCTTTGCAATTCAGTTTCATATAATCCTTATAAATATTAAACAATGTTACAATATTTATAATAATCTATCTGAACACATTCAATATTCCTCGAGCATTTTGTTACGGTACGGGAAGTTCCAGCAATTTGCCTTAAGGCACGATGCCATACATCCCACTAGTTTATCTTTGTTTTATTTGCAAATTGACGAAGATTGTACTATAAATTTTCATGAAAATGAGAAAGTGTGAAAAGCGATCCGGTCTGTGCTTCTATATTTGCATTTAATAATCGCAATAAAGTTAAAGCGGAAGGGAGCTCTATTTACTCTTTTATTTACATTTGTTAGAGATCGAAAAAGTAACGATGCAATTGTTTCAAATAACATGCATTAAATAATATATTTTATTTATTAGCATAATCATGCTTTGTATACATATACAATTAGAGTATAATTATATTAATGAACAAATTTAATTCACCGCCAGATCTTCATAACACTGTTTCAAAAAAATTATGTATACCGATAATATAAGTTCATCAAATGTAACTTTGTTTACTAGTTTTCTGCAATGCATGTTTATAATTTTTATAATTTATACATTTATGAGTATAAAATGCGTGCTAAATATACACT
>NW_020537324.1:14524860-14553872 GCF_003426905.1 Ctenocephalides felis | reverse complement strand
AAAAACATTTGCAAGATATAATAAAATTGGGTATAATGCACATTGCAAAAGGTAAATAAGAATTTTCCCTATGTATTCTTGCAGTACATATGTTACATATTTAATAAGTTATGCTATTTATTTATTTTTCAGATGAATATGCTACAGTACATACTGAAAGATGTTCAGCCTGAAAATATTACATCTGTACAACAAGTTGAGACGAAACTGAAGGAATTACAACAGTTTCCAATGAATTATGTGAAAGTCTTTCAAAAGAATGGTCAGTTTATATATAAGTTTGTTGTTTGTAATAACATTTCCTTACTGTAATTTATTTTAGGATTCTCCTCAAAACTGCTCAATCAAATTTCCAAACAATATATAATGAATATAATAATTTATTAAAAGAAATGGAGTCTATTAATACTGCAAATAAACTTAATGAAGATGTTCATCAAAAAGAAATTGAGAAAATGGTAAATTGGTTAAAATTAATTATTTTAATTGAAATTTATGCATAAGTTTATAAGTAGATCAATTCTATTTTGCATAAATTTTCAGAATGCTGACATGTTGAAAAAAGACGAACTTCTTCAATTGAAAAGTGATGAAATACTTAAAAAGCAAGAAGAAATAGATAACTTAAAGAAGGATCAACCTGAAATTGATGTTTTAAAACAACAGGTTTATTCAGAGAATATTTTTAAACTGATTATGGGAAGATTTTTTGTTAATTGAAAGGTTTTAATCTATTTATGTTTGATTTTAGTTGGATATTTACAAAGAAGACTTTGAAACTGAAAGAAAAGCTAGAGCAACATTGGCTGGAGAAAAAGACAATGCTGTTTCTGACTTACGTAAGCTTCAGCAACGTAATGAAGAACTTCTACAGCGCTTGAAAAATATAGCAGAGCAAAATAAGTTAATGTTCAATCTGATATTTTTGTGTTGTAACATTTCTTTGTTCTTTTTTTGAGAGTGGTAATATTTTTCAGATCAACTGCTGCACCTACTGCACCTCCAAATGACAATTCTTCTTCCTCCACACAGGTGAGATAGCTTACAATAGCTTTAAATAAAATTTTAATGTTTTACAATTAACATGTTATGCACATATGTATTGTATCCTTTATGAAAATGAAAATTATTCTGGAAATTGCTCATTGTCACAAAACTAATTTAACATTTTTTTCATTTATGGGTGTTCACACATGCTCACAATTTTTCATTAATAATTATTGATTTATAGTTTAAATTTGAATTTTGTTTGATTATATTATGGGAGATAGTATAATGCAAATAACGCCTTGCTGAATAAAAGCCATCTAGAATAAAAGCACTTAAAACACTGAAATCAATCTGTATCTAATACCATCGTGAATTACATGATTAAAATAAGTGTTCATTTTCAATCTTGACTAGCATGAAAAACCACAGAAGCATGCTGAATTAGTTAAACATTTTTGTGAATGTTGTTTCATCTCATTTTATTTTATTTAACATTTATGTTTCTATACAAAATATTTTATTTTCAAACACAGGACAATAAAACTATGTCACCGTCAAACTCTAGTTCTTATAGTTGTCCAATGTGCTTCAATCAGTTTAAAAATTATCACACCCTCCAGAGACATGTAGAAGACTGCGGGGAAGTAGTTTGAACTATAACGAAGTAGGTTCAAATTATTTTAATATACATATGTGCTTGACATGTTTAATAACAGAGTGTAAACTTTATAACTTATCTAGGAATTAGGAATGATAATTTTCTATTGCAAAAGTTAATTATTTTTACATACTTAATATTTATTAATCATTTTTTCATGTTATTTTTGTTAGTTTCAGATGGTTTATCCATGCCCTATATGCCAGTTTGCGTTTTACACAATTCAGGCACTTGAGAATCATGTTGAACGTTGTCTCAATGCTCAAGTGTGAATGTAATCTTAAATCAGCTAACATCAAAATTATCATTTAGTATTAGAGGTAATTAAGAAATATTATATATTTTTATCTTTGTTTTTATATGAATTTGTCAAATGCTGCACTGTTTTATCTAATTCTTTATATTCTTGACTTTTATTCTTTCGTATAAATTATTTGATGGCTGGAAATAATTATGAGAGTAATATTGCTTTTTTTTGAAAGTTGGAAAAGACTTTTTTGATAATTTGGTATGACAGACTTAATGAGAGTGTTTGTGTACTTTTAAAATCAATAATACATATATTTAATTAATCTACAATATGCAGCATATAAAATATCTTTATAAATATATAAATACAGAAAATTGCATAATTGCAATTACCACTTAGAACACATGCATTGAAAATCTAGTTATGTAACATAAAATGATTTCATGTATGTGAGATATTTCTGTAGATAAATTATATTAAATATATTATAATTGATTATATATATATTCTTGTTCCTTTTTTCTTTTTCACTGTCTATAATCTGTTCCTTCAGTATGATTTTACACGTATCTTCAAAAGCTGTTTTTCAAATTTCATGTATTTAATGATATTTTAGGGTTTTTCATTAAGAAGGAAAATTACTACTTACTTTAAGAGGGAAATTTACTTTTCTTTCGTTTTTCAAAATTCAATTTCATGCAGAGAAATTGGCCTTGGTTTTGAAGAGAATAAGAACAATAGAGTAATGATGTTTTGTTATTTGTGATTGATCATATTTTTTTTATTTTAAAGACAATTCAATTTTTAATCCGTCTGAGAAAATTTTAAACACGAGGAATGTCTTAAAACAAATGTATTGTGTAACTATCACTATAAAACAAACTGAAATTCAAGGAAGGACCTAAATCTAACTACCTTGGTAGGAAGGGATTGAATCAAGCCGTATCAGTAGGCGATTTGGAGGCAGTTGTAATTCTTTAAGGCTCGAATGAAAGAAGATCATACTTTTTCTATCTATTTTTGAAATTGGAAGGATGGCAAAAACTTTGTAGATAGATATCTTTGAATATTACATAAAAATAAAACGGCAAAAGCTTTTAAAAAATGGATATATATCTTTGAATATTTATAATATTTATAAAATTTATAAAAAATTTGAAGTATATATCCATGAATTTTTAAATATATATAATACCACAACATAGTAATTTGAGTGATTTAATCCCGTCCATTATTCTAAATTTAAATGAATTAAGCCACTTTTAGACGGCCTATAATTTTTTAGGATTATTGTTAAGATCACCAGACAAAGTTTCATCAATCATGTATTTTTTTTAACAATTAAGTGAAAAATGGCTTAATTAACTTCCCTTAGAGTAAGTTATAGTAATCGCAAAAAAATCGAAAATAAATTTTTTTTATATATATTTACGTTTCAAAGGTTTCTGAACATTTTGGCATACCTTAGAAAAAATTGATGTATGTGTGTGTGTGTGTATGAGTGTGCGGATACAAATTTTCGTCGACGATTTTGGGAACACCGATCAACCGATTTGAATAATTCAAAAAACATTCGATTCGTGTTGATATGGAGACGTGCTGATTAGTTTTTGTGGGAGGCAGATCTAGCCGTTCCGAAGATACGGGGCAAAAAGTGCCAAAAACGGTAACTCGGTTCTTAAGAGAACGGTTTGTCCGATTTTAATAATTTAAAAAGCATTTTAATTGTATTGAGAAGATGAAGAAGTCCAGCGGCTACGGACTCTCAATAAAAATAAGTTAAAAAAATGCCATTTGGCAGTCAAAAATGGTTATTGGACATATGTACATCAAATTATTAGATATTTCATAGATTTTAATAATGTGTACACATTTTTGTGTAAATTTTAATTACGGTACGGGAAGTTCCAGCAATTTGCTCTAAGGCACGATGCCATGCACCCCACTAGTTTTTTTTTAATTAAGGAAAAAATGGTTAATGATTTTTGGCTAAAGCGGCGGCGTACCTTTTGCACTTTTTTGTCAATTATAAAGAAACGGCTCAGCCAATCGCCTTTATTATTTCTCCAGTTGTTAACAGCGCTGAACCGAGTAAATTTTTGCATTATATTTTAAATAGTTTTTTTTTTTTTTTTCAAATAAAACATCAGTACATGCTCTACCATCCATTGTTGTATATATTTCCAGTATTTAATAGTAATACATAACTTTCTGATCAATACAAATATTTTCGTCTATTTGTAAACTTTATACAAAATACTGATTAAGTGGAATGCTAATAATAAATAATATTACAAAAACCTTATGCAAATAAATATAATAAAATAACGTTTTTATAATAAATCGTAATTCTGTGCATTTAAAATAGATGAGATAGTACAGTGGCGAAATTTTCATTTTAAATTATCTTACATGATTGCCTTTTAAAATACAAAATTTTCGTTTGGAAGATATTTTATTATCTGACAAATAATAATGAATAAAATTATATTTTTGCATCTTTATTTAAAAAAAACTGAATTTTGTAAAATATATAGACTAGTTGTATTGCCTACGATAGGAGGCATTACTGGCTTAGTAGCATTGTGATAGGAGAGAGAACCGTTTTGTTAGTTTAATATGAAGATTTACATAAATTTATTTAATATTTTATGATAATATATTCTCTATCTAAATAAATATTATTAAAACTAATCTAAAAGATTAATAAAAAATATAATACAACATATTTACACAATACGCGGAGTGGACTTACTGATCATAAAAGATTCAAAATGTGAATAATAATATAATCGAATACTGCATAAAATTTAGAAAAAATATTTTTTATTAAAATCATAAATCAATAAATATAATTTGTAATTAATCACTAAAAAATGTTATATAAAAATAATAATTTACTGATTATTTTCTTCTTAGTAAATGCACGGAAAATTTCTTATGCTTATAAATAGTTCTCATTAAATACTTGATAATAAATAATTTATAGCGAAGTGAATTGTTCAAATCATGATTAAATGAATGAATTTATTTTAAATGATGTTAATAAATGACCACAATTAAATTTGTTACTGTGGCATTAGTTTTAAAATAATATAAATAGATACTTTAATTTAAATTTTTTAAATATACATATGTTTTGTAAATTAGTGGTTATAGGTATATTTTTATGCATATTTTAGCGTTGATTTTATCAAAAATATTATGAAATTTACCAGGTCAATTATGTTGAAGCTTTTGCACTAATATGATTTAATTAAATATTAATTTTAGTTAATATGATAAATATATAGATATAACCACAAAGCGACTAGAATTTTGAATGCAAATTACAACGATACAAAACGGCAGCATGGCACTATAAATATCTCATTTAAATTTAAAATACTCGAAAGATACATTATATAACTTAGTAAATTATTAAACAAATTGAACTTGGTTGACAGCATGAATTGAACTATTAAGACAATAACAAATATTCCTCGACGACTGTACAAGATTGCACTATTCTATAAAGTTAAATTTAAATTAAAAAAAAAAGACTTGGTCCGATTTTTGTGTATTTTAATAGTGACATGTCCGTGAGTATTTTTAGTTGTTGCATTTGAATATCTTTTTCTTAAACTTATTTTTTCTTCCCAACGTATTGCACCATTTTTGAAAATCTTTCGTCTTCCTCCGTCAGCATCAAAGCTTCCAGGCATCCTTTGAAAAAGCCACTCCCGAAACAGTTCGATCTAATTAATAAAAATACAATTAATATATAATAGACAATATAATTTCCTTGAAAAAGGTCCTGATAAAAATTTCTTGAAGGCATCTTTTAAAAATCTTACTGCAAACCATATATTTTTGTAGTCTGACACACAATAAATAATTCAAATGATTTTATTTTTAACGTTATGGAAATAATTTTATTAACTCTAGTCATTTTCTTTTTCAGATACTTTGAAGATTAGAATTGAAGAAATGCTGGTACTAATATAACTTAACCAGTTAACTGTGGTGCGCACACTTTTGTGTCGTCGCAAAAAATCGAGGAAAATTTTGTTTTGAGGTAAGCCACATACAACTATTCAACTTCCCGTAGAATTTTTTTTTTGAAAATGAAAATTTTTGCATTTTCCACATTTTGAAGGTTTCTGAACATTTTGGCATACCTCAGAAAAAATCGATGTGTGTGTGTTTATGTATGTATGGATACAATTTTTTATCCACGTTTTCGGGCGCACGGATTAACCGATTTGAATGGTTCAAAAAACATTCGATTCCTATTGATAGGGAAATGTGCTGATTAGCTTTCGGCAAAGGCAGGTCCAGCCGTTACGGAGATACGGAGCAAAGAGTGCAGAAAATAGAAATCGAGTTTTTGAGAGAACGAGCATCTGATTTGAATGATCTAAAATACATTCGATTTGTAATGATTGGGAGAAGTGGTGATTAGTTTTTGGCAAATGCAGGTCTAGTCATTTAGAAGATACAGAGTTAAATGTATAAAAAATGGCAGTTTTTGAGAGAAATAATCATCCGATTTGAATGATTCGAAGAACTTTCTGCTTGTGTTGATGAAATAATTACTTTTGGAAAAAAAATTCGTTTTAAAATTTTTTTTTTGAATATTTGAATTTTAATTCTGGTTAAAGTTCTAAAGCTCACTGATAAACTTTAAGTAAATAATTTTAAATTTTGTAATTCAGTTTATATAATTCTTATAAATATTAGACGATATTACATAATTCAAAATAATCTGTTTGAAAACATTTAATATTCCTCGAACATTTCGTTACGGTACGGGAAGTTCCAGCAATTTGCCTTAAAGCACGATGCCATACACCACTAGTTATTTCATAAATGTTGTAAATTTATTAAAATTTGAGTATATGATCAAAACAAATGCCATCCGAATAGACAATAGCCAAGTAGGTTTTAATTTTAAATAGGCCAATTGGCCAAAATGGACAATAGATTTATGCGTATTGTCATTATACAAAATTCTGCTACTTTTCCATGACGAGTATACTCGTCTATATGCAAAAATCTGGCACTTCTTCATGACGAGTTTATATGTCGATCTCAGTAGAAAATTGGTTGAATTTCAAGCTTAAGAGAAATAATTTTTGGGGAATTAAAAAACAAAGAACAAATTTTGAAAATCTAGCATTATGATCAGACTACATAGTTCTGAAAATATTTTTTATATTGATTTGTTATTTGAAGTTTCAGAGTTTTAAAAAATGCCTTAAATTTTTGAACTTTTTTTCTAAAAACTACATGCAAAAATAGGTAAAAAAGTGCAATCTCTGTGCATTGCAGCAGTCTCCAAAAATATGAGCTGAAAAAATATTATTAGCTCTAAAAATTCTTCTCAGTGCGTTAGTCAAAAATACTAAAAACACAAAATTATTTTTAAAAAAAACAAAATTTGTGATTTTGTAAAAAAATCGTGTGCAACAAAATCAAAAAGTAATAAAATTTAAAAAAAAACGTGAGTGGTAAAAAAGTAAAATTGTATAAAAAAAATTTTCACAAAAACAAAGTTAGCACCATATAAAATAACACTATTTTAAACATAAGTGTAATTAAAATTTAAAAAAATAAAAGTAAAAATAATATTAATTTATGATGAAGTATTGTGCTAATAAAATTAAAAAAAAATGTATATAGACCAGTTATTGTAGTAAGTTCACCTCGGAATTCGAGATACCCAGCTGTAAGTCTGTAAATACTTGTATATTGACACCTAAAAGTTGTCTCAAAACCTACATATGGTATTGACCATATCATATGTAGGTTTTGAGAAAACTTTAGTGTGTCAATATACAAGTATTAAAAGACTTGCAGCTGGGTATCTTGAATTCCGAGATTCTTACCTAATTTAAGCTTAATTGACTGGACTAATAAGTAAAACTGCATAAAAATCGACGAAATTTAAAAAAATAGATTACCACAAAAAAGTGGTAGTGTTAGTAATAAATTATGTGGCATCAAAATCAAAAATTGTTGTTATAATTTAAAAAAATCCATTAAAATGGATCAAACTTAAAAATACTAGTTTACTACAGAAATATAATAATAAGTGTAACTATAACTAAAAATAATAATAATAAAAATAATACAAACTTATAAAGAAAACAATACTGATGTCCTTCGTTCATTGTTTTGGTATTGTATGATGATGAGAGTTTGTATTGATTGTGATGATGTGTAAATAATATTTTCTTGGAATCTGGTTTCGGACACATTTGAATTAGTATTTTGAACGTGTCTTAGAAGTCCGGCTCTGCTCCGTGCAATTGCTTAATGTACGTTTGTATCAATTCGATCTCATCGTTGAGTTGAAGTGACTCCATGCATCCTTTGAAGTAATCCGTTGTGAAACATTCTTTCCTGTTCAAATATCACTAAATTAAAGCTATCTTATACAATGTTATAAAGTCAAAAGGAATACGGAGGTATTGCAAATTTTTGTACACCAACAACTCACTTTGAAATTGGTTCCCTACTTAAAAAGTACCTAATTTTCACTGCCTGATTATCTAGGTTGGCTGTTTTAAGTCGAACAAATTATTTTACCCCGTAGGGTAAGTTATAGTAATCGCAAAAAAATCGAAAATGAAATTTTTTATATATCTTTACGTTTCAAAGGTTTCTGAACATTTTTGCATGCCTTAGAAAAAATGGATGTATGTGTGTGTATGCGGTTACAAATTTTCGTCGACGATTTTGCAAACACGATTTAACCGATTTGAATAATTCAAGAAACATTCGATTCCTACTGATAAGCAGACATGCTGATCAAAGGCAGGTATGACAGTTTCTGAGATACGGAGCAAAAAGTGTCAAAAGTTTTTTTTTAATAATTTAGTTTTCGGTATGGGAAGTTCCAGCAATTTGACTTAAGGCATGGTGCCATGCACCACTAGTTAGTACATGTATTTGATTGATGGAACTATGCAAATTAAAAAAAAAACAATTCTGCTTGCAGAAATATCACTTATAACAAAGTAAGTTCATTTTACGTTTAAAAAGAAACTGTTGGAAAAATATTTGGATCAATTTGTATGACAACAGTCTCTAACGGTTAGAGAGAACAACTTCTATATAATCACTGGTTAGAGTCTAACCAGTGATTATATTAGAAGTTGTTCTCCAGAAATTATTTGAACAGTCTATTTGAATTTAATACTTTTTTGTGTCTTGTATGCAAGGATTAAAATTGTATATTTATTTTGTGCTTTGAAACGCTTACTTTGTTCATTTTTTTTCACAAAAACAGGCATCTTCGTGAATTTGATACCTAACTTCAATCTTTAGGTGCTTTCCTATAGACAAACTTAATATGTGTTGTATTTTAATCTTTATTTTTTAAATATTATTAAATGATTTTTGTATTAATATAATGAAATGTTATATTATTTTTTACTTTACTTGCTTTGATGTAAAAAATCATAATTTACATTGCGTCGTTTCAATTTGCATTGTTTAGGAACTTAAATCGACTCAAAATGAGGTATGGGTGTACATCATTTTCAAGTTACTGCATTTTATAATGCAATATTTTCATTTCTCTTGCCATAAAAACCTAAATTAAATATTTTTTTGTTAATGTAAGCTTTTGCGTGAATCATTGAACTACCTTAAGTCCTCGTAAACTAAATGGGATTAAAAGCATTTTTAAAACTTAAGAAATATATCATGTATTATTAAAATTCATCAAAATTATATAGTAAATTTCTGATAGAAATACTTCTAATTACATGTCTTGTTAATTTATGGATTTCTCCTAATGATTATTATCATATTTTCTCTATTTCAAAACTTCTTTTAATGAAGCAAATGAAATAGATTTGGTAAACAACTAGGAAACTAGATTTAAAAGAGTTAAACAGTGGTGCTTGATTTTTGGTATACTAGTAAAGCACCAATTAAGTTTATATTATCATATGAATTAGGTTGATTCCTCTGTTGTACTTTCTTCAATTCATTCAAAAGGACTTTTCCTAAATCATCCAATTTTTTTTTAGTCTTTCACTAAATTTAGGTAGCAAATCTATGGTCGAATTTTTTTTTATTATTACTTACTTGCAAAGGGCATGGAGTTGTGGTTCTCTGAATAAATTGTAGCAATCCTCACATATTCTATCGAGACGAGCGAAGATTCCTTTGTCGTACACGCCTTTGCATTGAATGTCAAAGAACGAACGCTTTAAGATGCTGTGCGGTGAAAAGTCAGATGTCAATGCTGAAAATTATAACAAATTGTAATTAATCATAGACAAAGATCGTAGTTTGAATGTAAGAAATTTATGGACCGAATCTGCCGGATAACAGACAAATGTTATGGCAAGGCTATGGTATGAAGAACTTTCCATACAAATTCGATCTAAATATTGACAAAACCATGTGGTTGCCGTGCAGTCAGGTTGCCAGATAGAAAACCTAACCTAGAAACCGCACAAATGTTAAACAAACGATCTTTGTTAACAGGGTCTTTCTGACTCAGCTTCATAACATACGAGTGACGTTGCAGTTTATGTGTAAAACGCCTGAATGCACAGCAAATACATGACATTTTGACAGTATTCAGTATGATTCAGTGGCATAAAGTATGGATTGGTCTCTTTTGAGGCATATTTGGCACATTAGTTGGATAACATATACAAGTTCTTGAAAAATTGTTAAGCATTTAGCAAAGTCAAGATACGTAAATGAAATGCAAAGTTACATATGGATGCTGGAAGTAATAAAAAATTGTTGAACCATAAATAGAATTTGATAGCACCAGAGAATCGAAACAAGTTGAGCATTCTTTACTAAATTTGTCATAAATGGATAACTTAAATAAATAAGTTAATTGCCTAAAATTGTATCATGGACTCAAACAAAGTAAACTCCTTGGTGCAGAGATATCAATTTCTAATGTGACTTAAAACATTTCTGGTTCTGATTGTAAGATCCAAAACTTTTTGGATGAATGGATGTAGTCAATTATATAATTATTGTATAGATATTTATCTATTTATAAATATATATTAAAAGTACTGTTTCTTTTATTTCAGTTACCTGACTGTTGATAAATTGGTGCATCCTGTGACAAAGGACCTCCGGAAGAATAACGTACCAGAGCGAGGAGCAGTAAGAGCACCCAATAATGCTGACGACCCTGGACCATCTGGAACAAATTAGACGATCAGATAAAGGTTTGACTAGACATATTTATTATTTTTTCTCCATAATATCGTATTGACTTTTGTGGGTAGTTGATATACAGGGATCAGTTTATCTAGATGCAGTTTTATCTAGACAAACCGATTTGATTAGGAGAGGACTGATGTCTTGTTATACATTTGTTGGTGAATATCATATATTGTGTAAAATATGAACTATTCAAATCTACATATTTAGTACAGGTAACCCCCTTATAACACGGGAGTTACGTTCCCAAACGCGACCGTGTTATATAAAACAAAGGACAAGAACAGGATTTAATGCAATATTTCTGTACCTTATACCAGATTTTTTAAAAGAGTGTAATTGCATTGTAATTTCTAAAAAAAATATTCTCATTATATATTTTATTATATGGGATCTTGCAATGATTATTATCATTCACCCTATTTCCAGAGGTATTTCTTAATTTTTGAATTTTTGTTTGCACTTGCTCAAAATATAGGAAGCAAATCTGTAGTTGAAGATTGTTTTGATGTAACTGACTTGCAAAGGGCATGGAGTTGTGGAGTAAAATACTTGCTATAATATTTTTACTATAAAGATAAATATGTTTGTTAATTAGAAATAGAGAAGTAATACGTATAAAATAAAATTAGAAATAATTTTGTCCTCATAACTATGTTGATCACGGTAGCCCCCACGCCAGTTGTTATTATTTGTCACTTTATTTAATTCTTTATCGTAAACTTTTTTTTGTTCTTGCTGTATGATCAGATATCGTGACTCATTTAATTGATTTTTTAAGCGGACCTTTTTCTTATTATTTTTCTTACTAGTTAACCAAGAATTGTAACTCAACTCTGCTTTTGCGTTCTTCCTTTTTGCGATTATACCAAGCTCTACATGCAGCCTTCCTTGCTTATTCACCACGAGAAATTTTTTTGCCCAAATATCCTCCTCTTCTGCGATTTTTCCTGAATTACTTTCAGATCCATGATCTATTTTTTTTGTTAAAAGTTATTTTCGATCGCTTGCTTTATAAATTGTGAAGTTTTCTTCTGAGCTCATTTCATTTGAAGGATCTTTATTCAAGAGAAATATGACTAAAAGTTTGGGTAAGCCTAGGCTTTTTTCTGATAGATCGTGCTCTCTCAAATGAAAGATGTCAAATGAAGAATCCTTTGCTCTTGTTTTATAACGTTTATTGGGCTTTTTTATGGTGCTTCACTAATTTTAAGTTATGTAAAGATCGCTTGTAATAGCTAACAATCTTATTATATTTTATATTTTATTAGGGCTTAGCTCAAATTTTGAACCGTGTTAATGTGAAACCGTGCAAAAGGGGACATACTCTAAGGTTTTCCCTCTAGAAAATGTCCTCCTTAGCACGGTTTTACTTTAACGCGGTTTGAGTGATAAGGGGGATATTTTCAATTCTCAAACCGTGTTATAGCAGTACCGTGTTTACGGAAATTATCTATAATTGACTATGCTTTTGCTGTTTTGCGTTCCTAAGTACATTATATGCATTACTCAGCCTTTCACTCCAATTCTTTGTCTCACAATGTATTTTCCAAAGGGAATTTTTCTCCTAGTTAACCTTGTCCGAAAATCCCGCACGTTGCCTTCCAATCATATTAATCACGATCTATTAATGTCGATTAAAAGTACTTGGCCATAAAACCTAAAGAGTTGATATGTTGCCATTCGCGACTCGTATAAAATGCGACAATAACACATTTTTCAATCCGACAGTAAACAATTATAAATCACATTATAATTATATATCTCTATCTGGTCTATGGTAACATATTTATTTTTAGCATAACTATCGTGAAACGCTCAAATGGGACTTAACGAGCCATTTGAATTCATAATTGATTCGCATTCTGAACTTTGGAGTCACGATAAATGATTGAAAGGATAATGATAGAGTATATGTATTATTTTCTTTCTTGGCGCCTATAATGTCCTATTGTTAACGTCACTATCTCAATTACCTATAATCATAAAATCTTACGTATGGTTTATAAAAAGAATATGTACTCATTGATTATTATCAATTGCATAATTCACTTGTATTGGCAGTAGTTCATGTCTTTATTTGAAATGACGGATATGAGAGATGTCTTTGACAATGTTGTTTGGCATGCTAATTTTTTTGAAGTTATTTCATGTATGCCAAGCATGTCCTCGTTACACGAATGTTTTTATATTTACACAGCGCCCAATAATAAACTTTTTGTAGGACAATAGTTTCCTTTACAAATTGGCTTGAAGTTTTCCGAAAGTATTGTTGATAAACAAGTAAGCAAATGAGCAAATTTGTCAACGTTCCATAGCAAATATTTATGTACATTTATATGTACCTACATATATAGATATGGTGTCTCAGATCAGGGTAATAGTATTGACTGTTCTAAAAAATAGAAAAAAATTAACTCACTTTGTTTGAAAATTGTGAGCTTTTAAGTGCAACCTAGAGCTTTGGTGAAATTATGACTATTTTTTTGGTTATGTAGTAAACTTTTATTAATTTTGTTCATTTAAATTTTGGTAGCCGTGAATAATATTTCTAGAATGTATTTCTTGAACCAAAGTAGAAAAAAACATCACAATTTCCTCCGGTTTTCAAAAATGAAGACTTTGTGTTGAACTGTATATTTAAAATTGGTCCACTTTGAGATAAGTATTTGAACTAATTGTGAGTAAAATGTACCAGTAAAAACATGTCATTTTTAGGTTTTTATTTTTTTACTCAAAATATTTCAATAATAAAATTTTCAATAATTTTACCATTTTACAATCCAGCCAATCTTTAATGAAACTTGCCAATACACTTTAGTACATTTTATTTGAAAGCCCGCTTTTAAGTTTATTATTATTATCTAACAATATACTAAATATTAGTTAAAATTTCCTTATGAAGAGTAAATTTATTAGATTGCTTATTCTATTTAAATAGTAATTGCAAAGAACTATTTTCGATTGGTTTTGCACCAAATATATGTATTTATTAATTATTTTACTTTCTTTTGCTAAATGAGAATGTTCTTCTGATAATGCAGCTGCATCCAAACAACTTGCATATACATATATTTATAATAATTTAATCATTTTGATAATGTTTATACAACGACTTTTTACAGCTTTAATAATCCTCTTTAGATAACTTAAGAAAATGTCTAGTAAAATTTTGATGTGGGATATGCACTATTAAATGGCTTAAAATGTTGAAAGATTTTTACACACCTTGTGCCAAGTTCTTAAATTTTTCTTAATTTAAATATAATTTTACTCCTAGAATACCTTAAAAAAAGCCTTAAATAACAATATTTTTTACTTTCGAGAAATTTTTCCATTAAATTTTCCTATTCAAGGGGTCCACTTATTTGCATAAAATTATATAAATGAGTACTTTTATAGCGCAAGATTTGAAAAGAGTACGGTTTGCGGAAATAGAGTACAAAATCAGTAAATGAATAATTACAAGAAATTATATTGTTAACTTCCCGTAGGGTAAGTTATAGTAATCGCAAAAAAATCGAAAATGAAAATTTTTATATATCTTTACGTTTCAGAGGTTTCTGAACATTTTGGCATACCTTAGAAAAAATGAATGTATGTCTGTGTGTGTGTATGTGTGTTCGGATACAAGTTTTCGTCGACAATTTCGGGAACACCGATTTATCGATTTGAATAATTCAAAAAAACATTCTATTCGTATTGATAAGGAGACGTGCTGATTAGTTTTTGGCGAGGGCAGGCCTAGCCGTTCCTAAGATACGGGGCAAAAAGTGCCAAAAACGGTAACTCAGTTTCTAAGAAAACGGAAGGTCCGATTTTAATAATTCAAAAAACATTTTACTTGTATTGATAAGATGAAGAACTGATTAAATTTTTAGGAAAGCAGGTCCAGCGGTTATGGACTCTCAATAAAAATAAGTTGAAAAAATGTCATTTGGCGGTCAAAAATGTTTTTTGGACATATGTACATCAAATTATCAGATACTTTATAGAGTTTTTAATAATGTGTACACATTTTGTGTAATTTTTTTGGGGTTTCGTACCAAGATTTTTAATTGCGGTACGGGAAGTTCCAGCAATTTGCCTTAAGGCACGATGCCATGCACCCCACTAGTTTTATACAGAATTTGAACAGTTTGCGGAAATATACTACAAAACTCAGTAAATGAGTATAGTTGGTCATCTTACCTTATAGTCACAATTTGAATTTTTTTTATAAATATTATTATAATGTTAAGCAAATAAGCAAAAATTAGTGATACAATTTTGAATTTTGTAACATGAACTCATATTTTGCATCCAATCAATCTAGCCTGAGCATCTTAGGGGGCGTCCATTAATCACGTGAGGTTTTTAGGGGGAGAAGGGTTTGACAAAAAATCACGAAATATCACATGGGGAAGGGAGGGGTATAATAAGATATCACGTGTATTTATTTTTTAACTCATTTTTTTTTAAAATTCAAACATTTACAAAAAAATCAACAATTTTACATTTTTATCACGAAATTAAAAATGCACGTGATGTTTGTTGGGGAAGGAGGAGGGTGATTTTGAATATCACCATGTATCACCAAGGGGGTGGGGGAGGGTCTAAAAATCCTTAAAAACTCGCTCACGTGATTAATGGACGTCTCCTTATGCTTCAACTGACGAATATACTCGTCACAAAAAAGTGTGCACATTTAAATGAGTGGGCCGCAGTTAACTAGTAAAAATATGTAATTTTGCTTAAGTTCACCAATAAATAAAATATTTCTATTATGATTCGACTTTGTAAGCCCTGTTCCCGGCGTGGCGAGCTACTCGTCGCCTCTCTCATGATCACACGTGATCGGCCTAGCCGAACTGCTCAATCGGCGCGGAGCAGCGCCAAGCTGTCTGTTGATGAGAATGAACCCAACTCTCGACGTTTTAAACCAGTCAGTCATCCATTAATACATGGCACTGAGACTGCCTTTACATCTATACTACACACTACACACCATCTACTATCTAGATCTACTTCTACTACATCATGCTAATAATCTCATTGAACATAACGAAGTCCATATGTTTTGCAATTTAGATAAATAATTCCTTTGCTAACACTTCGCAGCTTGTCAGCGTTATGATGTTCTTTAGATCTCTGATGGAATAAATTGATTTTTGCTATTCGCTAATTGATGTCATTGCTTTATACATGCTGTAAAAGGACTGACTAACTTTGAACAGCTTCTGGTGTTCTGGTCTTTAAATAAATTGTATTCTAATTCTTTTTTGGTACATCACGAGTTTTGGTCATGTTAACATACATTTTGCTCATTTTTAAATAAGAGAAAATTATCTTCTGATATGGTATGATACAAAATTTTGTCATTTGATTTTTTTCAATAAATTTTCGTCCTGATAAGTTTTTTGGAAAAAGAAAGTCCAGCTATTTTGAAGATACGGTGCAAAAAGTTCAAAAAATGGCAACTCAGTTTTTGAGGGAATAGCGCGTCCGATTTGAATGATTCGAAAAATATTTAATTTGCATTGATAGAATGAAGAATAGATTAAATTTTTGAGAAGACAGGTCTAGCGGTTTTGGAGATCCAATCAAAAAAGTTAAAAAAAGCTATTTAGCGGTCAAAATAGTTCACCAAGATTTGCAATGTTTAACCGTTAGACTTTGACGCTGCGAAATCGAATTAGAATAATAAAAATCCAATTTTAAAACTTGAAATTGCGATAGAAAAAGTTGCAGTATTTTGCCTTAAGCACAGTGCCATGTACCACTAGTTTATTTTATTTTTTTCTGTCTCTAATTATATGAAGACGTTTAGAGATTGTTATATTAAAAAAACAGATGGCTTTTAAAAGACTTTTCAGTATTTGTGAAACAATTTTAACCTACTTAATTAGAACTTGTCACAATAGTACTTTTGCAGAAATGCCTTGAAGGGTTATTTTTACTTGACATCTTTGTTTTTTAATGATTAATTTATTTTTTGGCCTCACATTCTAATATTGCCATATTTAAAAAAAAATCTACATATTTTACATATATAATCACATGGGTTATTGAAGTCATGAATTGTACTGTAACAATTCATGTAACTGAATTGAAAGGTTTTTCTACAACCTTCATGTTTAATATATTTTTATTTTTATTATATCGCTTGTTAATCAGAATATAAATTGATTCTTTTAGATTCTGCGCTATTTTTTCGGGCTTTGAGGACTTTTTCTCCAATGAGATACCTCAATTGTGTGTTTTTTTAATTCGTTTACTTTAAATCAAATGACCATATTTTTAGACTTTGAGTTGGCACTTCTTGGCTTACATCAAAGAAAAATGTGTCTCCATTTCTCTCAAAATTGTGGAATTCAGGATTATATGTTCAACTGATTGAATTCCTTCTCCATATTTGAGATATATAATTTCAAGTGATAATTTTATATAACTACTGCTTGATATATAGTTGGCTGAGTATTCGATTTGGCACTTCTTGACTAAACTCAGTTAAAAATTATGTCTCAAATTTTCTCAAATTTTTGCAATTCAAGTTTATATGTATTTCTCCATATATAACTTCGAATAAAAATCTTATGTCATTACTGCTTGATATCAAGCTGGCCTAGGTGGATATCAAACTTGGAACTAATGGTTGCTGGACGAAGGCGCCCATTAATCACGTGAGGTTTTTAGGGAGAGCGGGGGGTGTTGACAAAAAATCGCGTGTATTTATTTTTTACCTGATTTTTTTTTTAAATCCAAACATTTTCAAAAAAAAAATCCAAAATTTTACAATTTTTTCTAATAACTAAATGCACGTGATATTTGGTGGGATTAGTTTTGAATATCACCACGTATCACCAAGGGGGGAGGGGGGTCAAAAAGTCTTTAAAAAATCGATCACGTGATTAATGGACGCCCCCTAAGTTGCTACGATTGGCTCATTGGGTCTTTTCAAGAAAAATATTGTTTAGTTTTGCAATATTTGTAAATTTATTTTTAAGTGTTAGAAAGTCCTGAAGAATTCTATATTATTGACATTAATTGGCGATTGAATTACATTATTCGTATATATGTACATGGATATGGTAAAAATGGACAATCTACTAAGTTTTTATATGAATTTAGATTATGAAGCCGAAATTTCAATATTTGTGTCTGTTTATTACTTTTAATTTATGAAAGCAGTAGGTTGATTACCCAAGCAAAATCTTAATGTGTATTTAAGTAGTTTGTTTTTGCTTTGATGTATATTTAAATACTCGGTTTGGCAAATAAACAGAATAAAGTGTTTTATAGCGATTTAGATGTGTTCGTCGATATAATGGAATGTTGTAGAGTGCCTAGTACGACAAATAAGTCTTTTTTTCGAATTCATGCTTATGAAGAGTTGATCTGAATTATTGCACAACTTTATAATGATGGTTTCCCACGCTCGGCGTACTCGGTCTTATGCGAGTTTCACATTTCGCTTTTTTTCCATGCGTGATGCTTCGATTTTCATTCTCGATGGAGTAATCATTCGTTTTTGACCAACAATAAATGGTAATAAATTGATTTTATAACAAAGAATTCACTAGAAATTAAATGATTATAAAACATTTCTTCAACAGGGAAAAACGTACATTTCCATATATTTTGGGTAGCTAGTTAGAAAACACTTCCAAGCAATGTAGACAATTTTAATACAATGATTTCACTTTCATACAGTATTGACATATGTTAGTTGATCATATTGAAAACAAAAATAACTACATATTATAGATTTATATAACAGTTATATCAATTTTTTGACAAACAGGCATTTGTAATTGTTGTGATTTTTTTGTTTTCACAGGTTATTTCTTTCAAGGTTTCAAGTCATTTTGAATAGTTTGACTTCAAAATGTCTCTATAAGTGCGTATATGTGAGTCAAAATTTGATCTCAAGTCGACTCTTTCTCAAAAACGGCTGTACTGATTTAAAAACATTTAAAAGCCATTTGATGAAATTCGATAAAAACTCGTTTTGATTGCAGTTAAGGCTAACTTTTCCATCCATTTGTAAAATGAACATTTAAAAATCGTTTGAAAGATATCGTACTCATTAGTTTTGGGTAAAGATCGCCTGAGCCGTTTTGTTGAAATTATTTGTTCATTTTTTGAAAAGATTTTGATGAAACTTTGTATGACGATAGAGTTGGTTTTAACAAACAACCTAAAATATTATAGGCCTACGAAAAGTGGTTTAATTATACAAAATTATCATTGTGTTCAAATTTCAGAACTTCTTCTCCAAAGTTGTTAAAGCTTAATTCTGATCAATTAAATCAATTATTTATTGGGGAAATTTACTATATCAGAAAGTTTTTGCTAGCCTCGTGATAAAAAACCTCTTACCCAATGTTTTCCTCAATTAAAAATGATTTTCTTTGGTATGATTCATATGCATGTGATAGTAATTATTGATTGAAAATGATTAAATAATCATTTAAATGATTATTAGAATATAATTTTTTTCATATAAATGTATAAGTTTCATAAAAAATATCATTTAAATAATCTTTGTAAAAATATAATATAATAGTATATAAGAAATAATAACATGATCAAGAAAATTTAAGAATTTTAAGTGAATATAATTTGGATGAAGACGTTTCACTTTTTAATTCATTGATTATCAATATAATAATTACAATTATCGAATTTTTACTATCTATTTTAAACTCAATCTGTTATATTTTTCCCTAATTTTACATTTATTGTGGATAAAACTATGATCGCTACAATATTTAATTACCATAATTTTATTATTAATAACAGCAATATATAAATAAGATATGAGACAAAATAATGTAATGAATTTGAACAAAGACGTTTTATCTTTTTAGTTCAGAAAGATCTCATTTCGAGTTGACGCTTGTTGGCTCAATTCAAATAAAAATTTGTCTCTATTTTATCCAAAATTTGCAAACTAGTATAAAGCAATCCATAATCTCCTATACCAGGCACCCCTATCTGACTAAGATATGGAAATGTATATATTGCTAAATAAATAAATAGAAAAAAAAAACAGGATTATATGTTCAACTGATTGAATAAGGAATTCACCTCTGTATATCTGAGATGTATAATCCTAAGTGCTAAGTCTATACAACTACTGCTTGATATAAGGCTGACTTTGATATAGGGCTGGTATCCAACCTAGAATCAGATGTAACGTTGGTAGACGAAGTGCTATTTTATAGAAAGTTTTATCTTTTTAATTCTAAAATTTCTTATTTATTAAACTTTATTATATAGTTTGAATTCATTTTGGTATATTTTTTATGTGTTCAATCATATCAAGAATATTGAACACATAAATAAAAATATACCCAAATGAATTTACTATATTATAAAGATTAATGAATAAAAATTAATAAGAACTTTCAGATCGTATTTAATATATAAATTTTACTATAAGGAATAGCAAATATGAAATATTAAGCATAATAACGTTATAACCAAGAATGTTAAAATTTTTAGAGTAGATAGAATTACATAGAATTAGGACAAAGACATTTTACCTCCTTCCTACGGAAAGTTCCCAGTCCATTACTACGTATCATTTAAAATGTTGCTAATAAATCTTTTACCGGTTTATGTATCTATATCCCCATAATGATTTTCTTTGCCGGTCGGCTTTGACAGTTTGTTGGAGAGTCGCAGTTCCTTGGCGAAAATCCAAATAAAACGTTTACTGACAATTCTGGGATAGACGAGATTTTGCTTTCATGTTTAAAAATGGATCCCGGTGTTTTCATTTGAGAAAACTCTGTACATTATCCTCTAATAGTGTCGCAATCTATTTCAAAGAATAGAGAGATTGTACTGAAAATATTTTAAATGCGAACGTACATAAATCGCACAAGGCCACTGAGAAACTAATGAATCATTAAAATAGGAACAGATTTTTTATGGGCTTTTTTATGATGCAATGTGCTCCATATTGAAGTCGTTTTGGAATTATTACGTTGGATTATCAATTTATTTTTTTAATTAAAGTAAGAAAAAATGAAGATAATTATGGCACTAGTTCAAATTTAACTTAAAAGTTGAATTCATCTTACGTTATATAATTGTTTTAATAAACCTATAATTATCAATCATAATTTTGTAATTTAGTTGCAATGTTTTCTTAAAATTTTATAATTTTTGAATTAAAATTGATTGCATATAATTGAACATATTTTCAGTGGAATCAGGCGAAGTTAATATTTTTGATAAATTTGGCCTCTCTGACAATGAGTATTGGTTATCGTTCGCCCTTTAGATAGGCTTAAAAAAATCTAAATTTTCATATATCATCAAAATTAATTATATGAAAGTTTCACAATTTATATTGTATTTAATAAGATTAATTTCGAAATAAAAATTGTGCTCATGATCACCAAAGTGTTAAGGTAGATCAAGTATTGCACATATACGGAAGCGAAACTGCTCAATCAACAAATTTTGCAAAAATAAATTACAAATTGACACCAATTATACATGAACATAAATTATGTATATAAATATATATGTATGTATATATATATATATATATATATATATATATGATCTATATCTATTTAACACGTTAATCGCTACAAGAATATCAGAAAAATTTTACATGAACCATGGTAACTTTATTAGATAATATAATATAATTGTTGCTATATTGGAGAAAGTTCGCAATATATTTACAAGATAATGAATCAACATATTAGTAATTCTAAAAGTCCAAATCAGTATAAGACTATGTTTTCCGAACATATTATCAGTTTCAACTCTACTTCCAAGACCAAAAATCCTATTATTTTACATAAGGAAAAAATGGTGACCCCAGAATATTAGCTGAATCTGTATTTATCTTTTTAAACCCCCTTTGCGTTAATAAGCGAAATTCTACTCTTTTAGTATATTTATAAACTATTACTATTAATTATATGTTCAAAATTATATTTTTTATTAAGGACGATAAATAAATATGAAATACTAAATTTATCACTTCACAGAAATTTATATTTAATAAACCTTTAATAAATCATTCGAGTAACACTGCTTCAAGTTGTTCGTTAATGGCTTACATATTTAAATTACTGGAAATACTACAAAAAAGATCAATGATAATTTTCTATATAAAAATATGTTTTCATTTTTAAACATTTTCTAAGCTAATTTTTTAAACAAAAAATCCACTTTAATTACTTCTAAGTTTTATTACCTTTAGTAATAAAACTTAGTTTGAGTAAAAACCGACCTAACTTTTTTCTGCATTTATCTCGATTACCATTGTTTTCGGCAGTTTTGTTCACTCGGCAAAAGTAATTCAGTTTTTTAGCGTTTATTACCGGTAGCTTGATGTATTGTGTGCGAATGCAATAAAAATTTATTTATTTTTTTGATCAATTTGTATTTATTCTTCGTCATGTTGAGTTCAAAAATAAAACTACACCTGTATAAAAACTCTCACGTGCTTTACGATTCTTGAGAAGAATGCCAATGGAAGATAGTTGAGATTCGAGATGAAAACATGTTCTTGAAAAACATTTTTCCTGTTGTAATGATAAATTCCTAATGTGTATTACTAATCAAAAGTGTAAGTAGCATTTTGCCTTAAAATTAGGGCAAGTTGCATGGACTTTCCGATACGTAGACATAATTAACCAATAAGAATTGAAATTTAGATATTTAGGTAAAATGTTCAATTGTTTATTTCAAAAATATTGTTTTTCGCTTTTACAAAAAAAAAATCGATGCTATTTCCAATTAATGTCTTTCAAAGATAGGTACACTGTAATTAGTAGCTTTTGTTTCATCTCTCTCAAATTGTATTTTATTTAAGGACGTAAACTGTAATCAGTAGCTACCAGCGAATACATCATATGGTATTGACACCCTACGATATGTAGGTTTTGAGACAACTTCTAGGTGTCATTATACAAGTATTTACAGACTTACAGCTGGGTATATCAAATTCCGAGAGTCTTACCTAATTTAAGCTTAAATGACTGGACGAATATTTAATTCTGGTTTAATTTGCCTTAATAATCTCGTTTGAATAATCTCGCGGATCATGTAAACCCGTCCTTATTTCTCTTGCGTAGGCCATAAATCATTTCACGGCATGGAAAACATATTTGTAACATTATCTTCATATCACACCATTTTAAAAGCTCGCGCTTATATGTATGATGCAGTTGTTTTTTATTGCAATAAGCACTAGATGAGAAATAGGTCGTGTCAAATATCAATCGTCTACTATCAACTCATCTACATATATTGTTTAACAATCTACGTAATAACTGACTGAATGACGAAACTGCTAAAGTCGAGCCTCCTTCGAAAAAAATTAATACTTTATCATATAATTTTATCCAGCATAATGCTTTGTAGACTTGTGCAGCGTTTCTCAAAACTAAATGATGATGATCAAATTATTTATATAGATTATCTTTGTTTTTCATCGTTTAATATATACTGCTGCTTTTAAAATATCTGAGAATAATTAAATTATCATCAAAGCTTCCTAATAACATTTAAATTGATTATTGCCGATAAGTAATTTCTGAGCCTAGAGGTGATAAAGTGTAATCCATAGTCAACTATTCTCTTTGTGATGACATTATTATTAGAAATTTCTAATCGTGATGTAATATAAATATGTAAGGTTATTTTCACTTGAAATAATATTTAGATCTATATTTTACAAGTGATGTTTGATATCCAGATGTCCGGGAAGGGAATAGAACCTGGAACTTTCTGTTTGCAAGACCTAAGCCTTTACCACATTTACCATATTTGTATATTGTATATTTTTGAAGTAAGACTTCTTTAGGCGCGACTAGGGTGTAAATTCGTACAAATGCGACGGAAGTGCGTTACGGCAGATAAGATAAGATAAGAGTCGAGTGCCAATTATTCGCCATTCGCTCTCGATGATATCATTTCTATACGGGTCGATTGTGATTAGTCGTCGCGTATGTGAATAGAGATCTGTCGTTGTATGCGTACCGGCGTCCTGAATAAAATGCGCACATGCAAATTACAAACCTGTATTTCTCCACTTATTTTTTTTAGTTTTTATTAAAATTATCATTAACCAAAAAATGTGTATATTTATATAATCCATTTATACAATGCGCGGTTGTTTGGATCCCATAATTATATCTCCTCATAAATCACATTTTATGAATCACTTGTCTGTCTAATTATTTTACGTCGATATTTAAAGCATTTTTTTAGTTACGGAAAATTACAACTTTTTATCGATGCGACATCCTCTAAAACAAAAATATGACCTTATCTACTTCTAAGTTTAAACTTCTTATCAGGAAGAGTAGTGTTTTAACACTTGTACTTCTTTGAAATGAAGACGAAAAATTTTTTCGAAGAAGTTAAAAACTACAGACATATAAAAGATAAGGTAGCAGACGCAAAAGATTGAGAGAATACTAAAAAATAAATGAAAATATTTTTTTTATTTTTATCTAGTATAATTAAAGTTTATGAATTTTTCTAAATACTACTGACAAAGATAAAATAAACAGAAAAGTGCAAATCCAGAAGATTTTAATAAGGCGTCGTACTAAAAAGCGGTGATATATCAGAAACTTTTTTTGTTTACTCAAACTATCAAATTGAGTCAAAGTAACTAGACTTCTTGTACCAAATGTTGGTCTTTATCGTAGATCTGTGGTAAAGGCTTTGGTCTTGCAACCTAAGGTTTCAGATTCGATATCCACCTAGAATTGATATTTAGCAGAAGTGACATCGGTTTTCACTTATAAATATAGATTTTTAGAAGGTTTATCAATTTGATCATTATATTCGAGAATCCAAAAACTTTTATTGTTACTTATTTCCGTTAATTTTAAAACGTAACAGGTTTTATAAAGTAAAGTTCTAAAAAAATGAACATCAATCTAATTTAAACATATTAATTTAGCTATGCTTGTAAAATTTTATTTGCACCTTATAAAAGTAAGGTTTAAAAGATATTGGTTTACAAATAATTAACGAAAAATGCACTTGAAATATTTTAATGAAATATTACACTTGAAAAAAAAAGTTATATGATCTTTTGTGTTTCGAGTTACTTGTTTGAATCAGCTGTAACTTTAGTAAAGTTCACATGAGTACCTATATTATTTTTCATGAATTGATAGAGAATTAAAAAATTAAAAATAAAATGATATAAATTTTCTAATATTTTAATTAATATATGTAAAGCAGCAAAATCGCCAGAAAATGAAATAACAAGTAAATTTCCACACTTGATCATTGGAGTCATTATTCAGCACTTCATAAGGAATTTAAATATTATTACATAATATTAAAGAACATGCAATTTAAAATATTTCTATTAGTTATGTAAAGCATCCAATTCGCAAAAAATAAAGTAAAAAGTAAATTTCGATACATAATCCTTGAGTCCATTCAGCAGTTCATGTTATGAAGAAGAGAACAAAGATCTTAAAATATTTCTTATTAAATTTTATTTATTCAATTTATTGTGAAGTTAATATTCATTGTGTTGCTTGAAACATAAGAACATAACAAAAAATATAATAATTACAAAAATAAAAAAAATTATAACAATGTCAACTATCAATGGATTTGGATTATTGATTTGGAGGCACAAAATAGAAATCATTAAATTTCTTGTCGTGAGTTCAAACCCTGTTCTGGACAACCTGACATCGGACAGCAGCGATGTCCATTTTCACTTGAAAATGTAGATCAAAAACATGCTTTCAATTGAAAATAAGCTAATTTATGGCACTGTTGGCAATGGAAAATTTCTCACACTATTTTTCCCTGAATCGAGTTGGAAAAGTTCGAGTTCAGGAAAGTTTAACTAAGCTCGCGGACCTGCCCTAGGGCAGCATATATATATATATATATATATATATATATATATATATATATATATATATATATATATATATATATATGAATATAGTTAAATCTTTGAGGAAGACCACAAGACATATCAGAATGACTTTGCAAATGTCGCAGTAATTGCTTATTCTAAACTATTGAATTAGTTTTAATTATTGGCAATTACACGAATACATTCTGAAGTAATTAAGCATTCACTTCTGGACATGCGATAGTTTTTCCAGCTAAATCTTATGACATAACTCTATTACTTTATCAAACTTTTCATACGTCATTGGAAAATTGTGTTACTTGCGGAAAATGCAAAAAAACCTATATGATTCATAATGAAAATTGACCTGGATGGAATGAATCATTGTAAAAATTAACCTTGTTGATTTTATTAAAATGAATAGTGCTTATTTAGTATTTTTGCGTTTTGAAAATCATGATTATGATTACTCATTAATAAATGTTGCCAAATAAATGATTTTATATTATGATGATTGTTTTCTACCCATTTGTAGTAATGTATTTATTTTTATATAAAAAATTACGAAGTTTTTAAATAGTTATCAATAAATTTCAGATGTTTTTATTATCTATTACATAACTAGTTTCTCAAGTAATGAAGTCTAAAATTTCATATTATCATTTTCTACGAAAAACAAATAGCAATCAACCTGTGTTGACTTTGCGTAAGATATTGACACTATGTTAATATTACGTTGATAACTTATTTTTAAGTTGAATTTTTGTTAAAATAATTTTAAAAGTACACATCACACTTAAAATTATCTATTTGTGTACGGAATGCAAACTCTTTTATGATTTGCGCATACAAAACAGTGAAAAAAATAAGCTCAGGCAAATATTTGATACTAATGAGATGGTAATTGAAGATCATGTTGATTGTGATGGTTAATTTAGTGGAAACAGTTTTTGCTAAATAGCTGGATCGACCTGATAAATAAAATGAATTTTTTTTAGGAAATGAAATAGTAGTTTTAAATAATATTTATAGCATTTTATGCTTATAATTCTACATGGTGAGCTGCAGTCGTGATCTTTTTTATACTCTACATTACAAAAAAATCAACTTCATTGTAGATCAAAGATATAGTAAGACATTAAGATCATATGAAAAATACTTTTCTTTGTTTTTTTATTAATAAAAAAATTCTTTTACATCAAATATTTATGTATGTATTTTTTCGACGATTCGTGATTATTTGCTGCAATTTATTTAATTTGAACAATGACAATGTTTGATGAGTTATCGAGAAAGGCATTTTTAGACGAATAAGAAGTTAATATTTTCAGCAAAATTTTGACCTTTAGTTCACGTTTTCCTAACAAGCAGATAGATCGATTTGAAAACTTTGAGAGACACAAAAAAACTGTATTAATAATTTTCTTTATTAGATTTACGAGTCGATCAGCCAAGCCATTTTTTTTCGAATTGGCAGAATTTACTGTAAAATTGTTTCTCAACGTTTTCGCCAAAAATCTTGAACATATTTTGAAAATTTAAAAAATGTTCGAAATATATTGACCAATTGTAAACCTTTGAAAAACAAAAAACTGTATAAATATTCTCATTTATTAGATTTGCGAAACAATCAGGCAATTTAGAATCAGCAGAATTTAATGTAGAATTGTTTTTTACAATTTTCGTCAAAAATCTTGAACCTGTTTTGAAAATTTAAAAACTGTTCGAAATATATCATTTGGGAATCGTGATGATTAGTTTTTGGTAAAGATCGGTCGGGTCGTTTTTTATAATTGATTTTAGATTTCAATGAAAATTTGCATAGTAATAGAGATCCCGGTTTTAACGAACATTCTAAGCCCTACAAAAAGTGGTTTTATCATAAAAAAATATTTCAAAGTTGCTAAATCTCGACAGTTGGATTATTTACCTTTGCTGCGAAGATCATGAATTTTCCTTAAATCAAAATGCCACTTACATCTAGTTCAATAAATGTTTCAAGTTACTTATAAGTACAATTGATAAACCTAAATATTCTGTATCTTTTTTGAATGAAGATGTAATCAGAGGAAATATTTTAACTGCAATTAGGTTCTTAAACATTTTTAGCATTAAATTGAAACTTTGAAATTTTACTCTTGAATTAATTTTTTATTTTAAAATATTTTTTTAGCATCTTTATTATTAAGTGGTCTTGGAGAACAAATATCTCAAACTCGAAGGTGCAATAGAAAGTCAAATAAAGAGACATCATGTTGGGTAGCTAAACACGTCATGTTAAACAGTTATTTACCCAAGATAAGTAGTTATTTGCTCAACAAATATAATTTACTTAATTTCAATTTGATTTCATTTATTTACAAAACAATTATCACTTCGAGCAAATAATGTTTTCGTCTTCGTAAAAAGTTCCACCCGCGAATGGAATGAGAATTACAATTTCTTGTGAAAAATTAATGGAAATTTTTAATTTGTAATTTTAATTCAAATTCGACACTGTTCTTTGAATATTTGCCTCATATTTCAACAGGCGAGAACAGATGTTACACATTGTCATATCCGGTTCTCAAACCTACTTATAGCATAGAAATCTTGTGTTGTGTTTGGCGTAAGAATATTTGTCGCTCCTTAAGTTTAGATTCGTTCTTTGCTCAAAGATACACAGACAGATCGAATGAAATATGCACCAATATTTAGATGAACTTTTATGAGACAGGTATTTAAATCGAGAACTGGCGAAAAAATACTAGGATCCTTCTTATTTCATGCATTTTTCTTATCTCCAACATAGGGTAGGACAAGGCACAAAGGTCAATTAGACTTTGAGCAATTATATTTTGAAAACCAAACTAATTAAATCACACCAAATAATCTCCGATAATCTCCAGTAAAATCCATCATGTAAAAACTGTGTTCTTTTGCTGTTTTTCAAAAATTTGTCACCTGGTCCTTTTTACCCCATAGGCGGAGTAAAATGGGACGTCCAAAACGCAAACAACTCCAATGCCTATTTTTTAATTTAAACAAGAATGATCTTACGAAATAATTGATTATATTGA
>NW_020537324.1:14468465-14523860 GCF_003426905.1 Ctenocephalides felis | reverse complement strand
TCAAAAGAATGGTCAGTTTATATATAGTTTGTTTTTGTTTGTAATAACATTTCCTTACTTTAATTTATTTTTAGGATTCTCTCAAAACTTTGCTCAATCAATTTTTCCAAACAATATATAATGATATAATAATTTATTAAAAGAAATGCGTCTATTATACTCCTGTATAATAAACTTAATGAAGATGTTCATCAAAAAGAAATTGAGAAAATGGTAAATTGGTTAAAATTAATTATATTTAATTGAAATTTATGCATAAGTTTTAAGTAGATCAATTCTATTTTGCATAAATTTTCAGAATGCTGACATGTTGAAAAAAGACGACTTCTTCAATTGAAAAGTGATGAAATACTTAAAAAGCAAGAAGAAATAGATAACTTAAAGAAGGATCAACCTGAAATTGATGTTTTAAAACAACAGGTTTATTCAGAGAATATTTTTAAACTGATTATGGGAAGATTTTTTGTTAATTGAAAGGTTTTAATCTATTTATGTTTGATTTAGTTGGATATTTACAAAGAAGACTTTGAAACTGAAAGAAAAGCTAGAGCAACATTGGCTGGAGAAAAAGACAATGCTGTTTCTGACTTACGTAAGCTTCAGCAACGTAATGAAGAACTTCTACAGCGCTTGAAAAATATAGCAGAGCAAAATAAGTTAATGTTCAATCTGATATTTTTGTGTTGTAACATTTCTTTGTTCTTTTTTTGAGAGTGGTAATATTTTTCAGATCAACTGCTGCACCTACTGCACCTCCAAATGACAATTCTTCTTCCTCCACACAGGTGAGATAGCTTACAATAGCTTTAAATAAAATTTTAATGTTTTACAATTAACATGTTATGCACATATGTATTGTATCCTTTATGAAAATGAAAATTATTCTGGAAATTGCTCATTGTCACAAAACTAATTTAACATTTTTTTTCATTTATGGGTGTTCACACATGCTCACAATTTTTCATTAATAATTATTGATTTATAGTTTAAATTTGAATTTTGTTTGATTATATTATGGGAGATAGTATAATGCAAATAACGCCTTGCTGAATAAAAGCCATCTAGAATAAAAGCACTTAATAATCTGAAATCAATCTGTATCTAATACCATCGTGAATTACATGATTAAAATAAGTGTTCATTTTCAATCTTGACTAGCATGAAAAACCACAGAAGCATGCTGAATTAGTTAAACATTTTTGTGAATGTTGTTTCATCTCATTTTATTTTATTTAACATTTATGTTTCTATACAAAATATTTTATTTTCAAACACAGGACAATAAAACTATGTCACCGTCAAACTCTAGTTCTTATAGTTGTCCAATGTGCTTCAATCAGTTTAAAAATTATCACACCCTCCAGAGACATGTAGAAGACTGCGGGGAAGTAGTTTGAACTATAACGAAGTAGGTTCAAATTATTTTAATATACATATGTGCTTGACATGTTTAATAACAGAGTGTAAACTTTATAACTTATCTAGGAATTAGGAATGATAATTTTCTATTGCAAAAGTTAATTATTTTTACATACTTAATATTTATTAATCATTTTTTCATGTTATTTTTGTTAGTTTCAGATGGTTTATCCATGCCCTATATGCCAGTTTGCGTTTTACACAATTCAGGCACTTGAGAATCATGTTGAACGTTGTCTCAATGCTCAAGTGTGAATGTAATCTTAAATCAGCTAACATCAAAATTATCATTTAGTATTAGAGGTAATTAAGAAATATTATATATTTTTATCTTTGTTTTTATATGAATTTGTCAAATGCTGCACTGTTTTATCTAATTCTTTATATTCTTGACTTTTATTCTTTCGTATAAATTATTTGATGGCTGGAAATAATTATGAGAGTAATATTGCTTTTTTTTGAAAGTTGGAAAAGACTTTTTTGATAATTTGGTATGACAGACTTAATGAGAGTGTTTGTGTACTTTTAAAATCAATAATACATATATTTAATTAATCTACAATATGCAGCATATAAAATATCTTTATAAATATATAAATACAGAAAATTGCATAATTGCAATTACCACTTAGAACACATGCATTGAAAATCTAGTTATGTAACATAAAATGATTTCATGTATGTGAGATATTTCTGTAGATAAATTATATTAAATATATTATAATTGATTATATATATATTCTTGTTCCTTTTTTCTTTTTCACTGTCTATAATCTGTTCCTTCAGTATGATTTTACACGTATCTTCAAAAGCTGTTTTTCAAATTTCATGTATTTAATGATATTTTAGGGTTTTTCATTAAGAAGGAAAATTACTACTTACTTTAAGAGGGAAATTTACTTTTCTTCGTTTTTCAAAATTCAATTTCATGCAGAGAATTGGCCTTGGTTTTGAAGAGAATAAGAACAATAGAGTAATGATGTTTTGTTATTTGTGATTGATCATATTTTTTTTTATTTTAAAGACAATTCAATTTTTAATCCGTCTGAGAAAATTTTAAACACGAGGAATGTCTTAAAACAAATGTATTGTGTAACTATCACTATAAAACAAACTGAAATTCAAGGAAGGACCTAAATCTAACTACCTTGGTAGGAAGGGATTGAATCAAGCCGTATCAGTAGGCGATTTGGAGGCAGTTGTAATTCTTTAAGGCTCGAATGAAAGAAGATCATACTTTTTCTATCTATTTTTGAAATTGGAAGGATGGCAAAAACTTTGTAGATAGATATCTTTGAATATTACATAAAAATAAAACGGCAAAAGCTTTTAAAAAATGGATATATATCTTTGAATATTTATAATATTTATAAAATTTATAAAAAATTTGAAGTATATATCCATGAATTTTTAAATATATATAATACCACAACATAGTAATTTGAGTGATTTAATCCCGTCCATTATTCTAAATTTAAATGAATTAAGCCACTTTTAGACGGCCTATAATTTTTTAGGATTATTGTTAAGATCACCAGACAAAGTTTCATCAATCATTTTTTTTTTAACAATTAAGTGAAAAATGGCTTAATTAACTTCCCTTAGAGTAAGTTATAGTAATCGCAAAAAAATCGAAAATAAATTTTTTTTATATATATTTACGTTTCAAAGGTTTCTGAACATTTTGGCATACCTTAGAAAAAATTGATGTATGTGTGTGTGTGTGTATGAGTGTGCGGATACAAATTTTCGTCGACGATTTTGGGAACACCGATCAACCGATTTGAATAATTCAAAAACATTCGATTCGTGTTGATATGGAGACGTGCTGATTAGTTTTTTGGGGAGGCAGATCTAGCCGTTCCGAAGATACGGGGCAAAAAGTGCCAAAAACGGTAACTCGGTTTTAAGAGAACGGTTTGTCCGATTTTAATAATTTAAAAAGCATTTTAATTGTATTGAGAAGATGAAGAAGTCCAGCGGCTACGGACTCTCAATAAAATATAATAAAAATAAGTTAAAAAAATGCCATTTGGCAGTCAAAATGGTTATTGGACATATGTACATCAAATTATTAGATATTTCATAGATTTTAATAATGTGTACACATTTTGTGTAAATTTGTTTGGGTTCCGTACCAAGATTTTAATTACGGTACGGGAAGTTCCAGCAATTTGCTCTAAGGCACGATGCCATGCACCCCACTAGTTTTTTTTTAATTAAGGAAAAAATGGTTAATGATTTTTGGCTAAAGCGGCGGCGTACCTTTTGCACTTTTTGTCAATTATAAAGAAACGGCTCAGCCAATCGCCTTTATATTTCTCTCCAGTTGGTAACAGCACTAAACCGAGTAAATTTTTACGTTATTTAAGAATATTTAAATAGTTTTGTTTCAAATAAAACATCAGTACATGCTCTACCATCCATTGTTGTATATATTTCCAGTATTTAATAGTAATACATAACTTTCTGATCAATACAAATATTTTCGTCTATTTGTAAACTTTATACAAAATACTGATTAAGTGGAATGCTAATAATAAATAATATTACAAAAACCTTATGCAAATAAATATAATAAAATAACGTTTTTATAATAAATCGTAATTCTGTGCATTTAAAATAGATGAGATAGTACAGTGGCGAAATTTTCATTTAAAATTATCTTACATGATTGCCTTTTAAAATACAAAATTTTCGTTTGGAAGATATTTTAATATCTGACAAATAATAATGAATAAAATTACATTTTTGCATCTTTATTTAAAAAAAACTGAATTTTGTGAAATATATAGACTAGTTGTACTGCCTACGATAGGCATTACTGGCTTAGTAGCATTGTGATAGGAGAGAGAACCGTTTTGTTAGTTTAATATGAAGATTTACATAAATTTATTTAATATTTTATGATAATATATTTCTATCTAAATAAATATTATTAAAACTAATCTAAAAGATTAATAAAAAATATAATACAACATATTTACACAATACGCGGAGTGGACTTACTGATCATAAAAGATTCAAAATGTGAATAATAATATAATCGAATACTGCATAAAATTTAGAAAAAATATTTTTTATTAAAATCATAAATCAATAAATATAATTTGTAATTAATCACTAAAAAATGTTATATAAAAATAATAATTTACTGATTATTTTCTTCTTAGTAAATGCACGGAAAATTTCTTATGCTTATAAATAGTTCTCATTAAATACTTGATAATAAATAATTTATAGCGAAGTGAATTGTTCAAATCATGATTAAATGAATGAATTTATTTTAAATGATGTTAATAAATGACCACAATTAAATTTGTTACTGTGGCATTAGTTTTAAAATAATATAAATAGATACTTTAATTTAAATTTTTTAAATATACATATGTTTTGTAAATTAGTGGTTATAGGTATATTTTTATGCATATTTTAGCGTTGATTTTATCAAAAATATTATGAAATTTACCAGGTCAATTATGTTGAAGCTTTTGCACTAATATGATTTAATTAAATATTAATTTTAGTTAATATGATAAATATATAGATATAACCACAAAGCGACTAGAATTTTGAATGCAAATTACAACGATACAAAACGGCAGCATGGCACTATAAATATCTCATTTAAATTTAAAATAATCGAAAGATACATTATATAACTTAGTAAATTATTAAACAAATTGAACTTGGTTGACAGCATGAATTGAACTATTAAGACAATAACAAATATTCCTCGACGACTGTACAAGATTGCACTATTCTATAAAGTTAAATTTAAATTAAAAAAAAAAGACTTGGTCCGATTTTTGTGTATTTTAATAGTGACATGTCCGTGAGTATTTTTAGTTGTTGCATTTGAATATCTTTTTCTTAAACTTATTTTTTCTTCCCAACGTATTGCACCATTTTTGAAAATCTTTCGTCTTCCTCCGTCAGCATCAAAGCTTCCAGGCATCCTTTGAAAAAGCCACTCCCGAAACAGTTCGATCTAATTAATAAAAATACAATTAATATATAATAGACAATATAATTTCCTTGAAAAAGGTCCTGATAAAATTTCTTGAAGGCATCTTTTAAAAATCTTACTGCAAACCATATATTTTTGTAGTCTGACACACAATAAATAATTCAAATGATTTTATTTTTAACGTTATGGAAATAATTTTATTAACTCTAGTCATTTTCTTTTTCAGATACTTTGAAGATTAGAATTGAAGAAATGCTGGTACTAATATAACTTAACCAGTTAACTGTGGTGCGCACACTTTTGTGTCGTCGCAAAAAATCGAGGAAAATTTTGTTTTGAGGTAAGCCACATACAACTATTCAACTTCCCGTAGAATTTTTTTTTTGAAAATGAAAATTTTTGCATTTTCCACATTTTGAAGGTTTCTGAACATTTTGGCATACCTCAGAAAAAATCGATGTGTGTGTGTGTTTATGTATGTATGGATACAATTTTTTATCCACGTTTTCGGGCGCACGGATTAACCGATTTGAATGGTTCAAAAAACATTCGATTCCTATTGATAGGGAAATGTGCTGATTAGCTTTCGGCAAAGGCAGGTCCAGCCGTTACGGAGATACGGAGCAAAGAGTGCAGAAAATAGAAATCGAGTTTTTGAGAGAACGAGCATCTGATTTGAATGATCTAAAATACATTCGATTTGTAATGATTGGGAGAAGTGGTGATTAGTTTTTGGCAAATGCAGGTCTAGTCATTTAGAAGATACAGAGTTAAATGTATAAAAAATGGCAGTTTTTGAGAGAAATAATCATCCGATTTGAATGATTCGAAGAACTTTCTGCTTGTGTTGATGAAATAATTACTTTTGGAAAAAAAATTCGTTTTAAAATTTTTTTTTTGAATATTTGAATTTTAATTCTGGTTAAAGTTCTAAAGCTCACTGATAAACTTTAAGTAAATAATTTTAAATTTTGTAATTCAGTTTATATAATTCTTATAAATATTAGACGATATTACATAATTCAAAATAATCTGTTTGAAAACATTTAATATTCCTCGAACATTTCGTTACGGTACGGGAAGTTCCAGCAATTTGCCTTAAAGCACGATGCCATACACCACTAGTTATTTCATAAATGTTGTAAATTTATTAAAATTTGAGTATATGATCAAAACAAATGCCATCCGAATAGACAATAGCCAAGTAGGTTTTAATTTTAAATAGGCCAATTGGCCAAAATGGACAATAGATTTATGCGTATTGTCATTATACAAAATTCTGCTACTTTTCCATGACGAGTATACTCGTCTATATGCAAAAATCTGGCACTTCTTCATGACGAGTTTATATGTCGATCTCAGTAGAAAATTGGTTGAATTTCAAGCTTAAGAGAAATAATTTTTGGGGAATTAAAAAACAAAGAACAAATTTTGAAAATCTAGCATTATGATCAGACTACATAGTTCTGAAAATATTTTTTTATTGATTTGTTATTTGAAGTTTCAGAGTTTTAAAAAATGCCTTAAATTTTTGAACTTTTTTTCTAAAAACTACATGCAAAAATAGGTAAAAAAGTGCAATCTCTGTGCATTGCAGCAGTCTCCAAAAATATGAGCTGAAAAAATATATTAGCTCTAAAAATTCTTCTCAGTGCGTTAGTCAAAAATACTAAAAACACAAAATTATTTTTAAAAAAACAAAATTTGTGATTTTGTAAAAAAATCGTGTGCAACAAAATCAAAAAGTAATAAAATTTAAAAAAAAACGTGAGTGGTAAAAAAGTAAAATTGTATAAAAAAAATTTTCACAAAAACAAAGTTAGCACCATATAAAATAACACTATTTTAAACATAAGTGTAATTAAAATTTAAAAAAATAAAAGTAAAAATAATATTAATTTATGATGAAGTATTGTGCTAATAAAATTAAAAAAAAAATGTATATAGACCAGTTATTGTAGTAAGTTCACCTCGGAATTCGAGATACCCAGCTGTAAGTCTGTAAATACTTGTATATTGACACCTAAAAGTTGTCTCAAAACCTACATATGGTATTGACCATATCATATGTAGGTTTTGAGAAAACTTTAGTGTGTCAATATACAAGTATTAAAAGACTTGCAGCTGGGTATCTTGAATTCCGAGATTCTTACCTAATTTAAGCTTAATTGACTGGACTAATAAGTAAAACTGCATAAAAATCGACGAAATTTAAAAAAATAGATTACCACAAAAAAGTGGTAGTGTTAGTAATAAATTATGTGGCATCAAAATCAAAAATTGTTGTTATAATTTAAAAAAATTCATTAAAATGGATCAAACTTAAAAATACTAGTTTACTACAGAAATATAATAATAAGTGTAACTATAACTAAAAATAATAATAATAAAAATAATACAAACTTATAAAGAAAACAATACTGATGTCCTTCGTTCATTGTTTTGGTATTGTATGATGATGAGAGTTTGTATTGATTGTGATGATGTGTAAATAATATTTTCTTGGAATCTGGTTTCGGACACATTTGAATTAGTATTTTGAACGTGTCTTAGAAGTCCGGCTCTGCTCCGTGCAATTGCTTAATGTACGTTTGTATCAATTCGATCTCATCGTTGAGTTGAAGTGACTCCATGCATCCTTTGAAGTAATCCGTTGTGAAACATTCTTTCCTGTTCAAATATCACTAAATTAAAGCTATCTTATACAATGTTATAAAGTCAAAAGGAATACGGAGGTATTGCAAATTTTTGTACACCAACAACTCACTTTGAAATTGGTTCCCTACTTAAAAAGTACCTAATTTTCACTGCCTGATTATCTAGGTTGGCTGTTTTAAGTCGAACAAATTATTTTACCCCGTAGGGTAAGTTATAGTAATCGCAAAAAAATCGAAAATGAAATTTTTTATATATCTTTACGTTTCAAAGGTTTCTGAACATTTTTGCATGCCTTAGAAAAAATGGATGTATGTGTGTGTATGCGGTTACAAATTTTCGTCGACGATTTTGCAAACACGATTTAACCGATTTGAATAATTCAAGAAACATTCGATTCCTACTGATAAGCAGACATGCTGATCAAAGGCAGGTATGACAGTTTCTGAGATACGGAGCAAAAAGTGTCAAAAGTTTTTTTTTAATAATTTAGTTTTCGGTATGGGAAGTTCCAGCAATTTGACTTAAGGCATGGTGCCATGCACCACTAGTTAGTACATGTATTTGATTGATGGAACTATGCAAATTAAAAAAAAAACAATTCTGCTTGCAGAAATATCACTTATAACAAAGTAAGTTCATTTTACGTTTAAAAAGAAACTGTTGGAAAAATATTTGGATCAATTTGTATGACAACAGTCTCTAACGGTTAGAGAGAACAACTTCTAATATAATCACTGGTTAGAGTCTAACCAGTGATTATATTAGAAGTTGTTCTCCAGAAATTATTTGAACAGTCTATTTGAATTTAATACTTTTTTGTGTCTTGTATGCAAGGATTAAAATTGTATATTTATTTTGTGCTTTGAAACGCTTACTTTGTTCATTTTTTTTCACAAAAACAGGCATCTTCGTGAATTTGATACCTAACTTCAATCTTTAGGTGCTTTCCTATAGACAAACTTAATATGTGTTGTATTTTAATCTTTATTTTTTAAATATTATTAAATGATTTTTGTATTAATATAATGAAATGTTATATTATTTTTTACTTTACTTGCTTTGATGTAAAAAATCATAATTTACATTGCGTCGTTTCAATTTGCATTGTTTAGGAACTTAAATCGACTCAAAATGAGGTATGGGTGTACATCATTTTCAAGTTACTGCATTTTATAATGCAATATTTTCATTTCTCTTGCCATAAAAACCTAAATTAAATATTTTTTTGTTAATGTAAGCTTTTGCGTGAATCATTGAACTACCTTAAGTCCTCGTAAACTAAATGGGATTAAAAGCATTTTTAAAACTTAAGAAATATATCATGTATTATTAAAATTCATCAAAATTATATAGTAAATTTCTGATAGAAATACTTCTAATTACATGTCTTGTTAATTTATGGATTTCTCCTAATGATTATTATCATATTTTCTCTATTTCAAAACTTCTTTTAATGAAGCAAATGAAATAGATTTGGTAAACAACTAGGAAACTAGATTTAAAAGAGTTAAACAGTGGTGCTTGATTTTTGGTATACTAGTAAAGCACCAATTAAGTTTATATTATCATATGAATTAGGTTGATTCCTCTGTTGTACTTTCTTCAATTCATTCAAAAGGACTTTTCCTAAATCATCCAATTTTTTTTAGTCTTTCACTAAATTTAGGTAGCAAATCTATGGTCGAATTTTTTTTTATTATTACTTACTTGCAAAGGGCATGGAGTTGTGGTTCTCTGAATAAATTGTAGCAATCCTCACATATTCTATCGAGACGAGCGAAGATTCTTTTGTCGTACACGCCTTTGCATTGAATGTCAAAGAACGAACGCTTTAAGATGCTGTGCGGTGAAAAGTCAGATGTCAATGCTGAAAATTATAACAAATTGTAATTAATCATAGACAAGATCGTAGAAATTTATGGACCGATTCTGCCGCATAACAGATAAATGTTATGGCAAGGCTATAAAAAACTTTCCCTACAAATTCGTTCTGGATATTGACAAAAGCCATGTGGTTGCTGTGCAGTCAGGCCGTCAGATAGAAAACCTAACCTAGAAACCGAACAAATGTCAAACAAACGATCTTTGTTAACAGGGTCTTTCCGACTCAGCTTCATAACATGCGAGTGACGTTGCAGTTTGTGTAAAACGTCTGAATGAACAGCAAATACATGGCGTTTTGACGGTATTCAGTACGATTCAATGTATGGAAGTTGGAGCGTAACATGGCCTTGCTATAACATTGGGTTGTTATGAGGCAGAATCGGCCCATTAGTTGGTTCACGTATACAAGTTCTTGAAAAATTGTTAAGCGTTTAGCAAAGTCAAGATGTGTAAATGGAATGCAATGCTACATATTGGTGATGGAAGTAATAAAAAATGGTCGGACCATAAATAGAACTTGATAGCACCAGCGGATGGAAACAAGTTTAGCATTCTTTACTAACTTTGTCATAAATGCACACATTTATGTGGTTGCCTTTAGGTTGGTTGTCTTTAAGTTGGTTGCCTTTAAGTAGGTTGCCTTTAAGTTGCCTGTCTTTAAGTTGGTTGCCTAAATATGCTTCTTGAAATCAACCAAAGTAAATTTCTCGCTGCGCAGATATAGATTTCTAATGTGACTTAACAACTTTTTGTTCTGATTGTTAGACGTCAACAAGACATGCAAATCTTTTAGTATGAGTATGAATGAACTTAGTCGATTATTTAATTAGTGCATAAACACATATTTTGATATTCATCTATTTATAAATATATATTATAAATAGTGTTTCTTCTATTCCAGTTACCTGACTGTTGATAAATTGGTGCATCCTGTGACAAAGGACCTCCGGAAGAATAACGTACCAGAGCGAGGAGCAGTAAGAGCACCCAATAATGCTGACGACCCTGGACCATCTGGAAAAAATTGGACGATTAGTTAAAGGTTTGGCTAGATATAATTTTTTTTTTCCATAATATCGTATTGGCTTTTGTGGATACTCGATATAAAGGGATCAGTTTATCTAGATACAGTTTTATCCAGACAAACCGATTTGATTAGGAAAGGACTGATGTGTTATAAATTTGTTGAGAAATATCATATATTGTATCTACATATTTAGTACAGGTAACCCCCTTATAACACGGGAGTTTCGTTCCCAAAAACGACCGTGTTATATAAAACAAAGGACAAGAACAGGATTTAAAGCAATATTACTGTAACTTTCACCAGATTTTTCAAAAGAGTGTAATTGCATTGTAATTTCTAACAAAAATATTCTCATTATATATTTTCTTGCAATGGTTATTATCATTTACCCTATTTCGAGAGGTATTTCCTAATTTTTGAATTTTTGTTTGTACTTGCTCAAAATTTAGGAAGCGAATCTGTAGTTGAAGATTTTTTTAAGGAGTTTTTTGAAGTATAACTATAATATTTATACTATTAAGATAGATATGTTTGATAATTGTTTTTGAGAAGTAATGGGTGTTAAATGAAATAAATAATGTTTCGTACTTATAACTACGTTTTCAACACAAGAGTTGAAACGAGAGTTTTTTGTCGGCAAAATATCCTCATCTTCTGAGCATCTTCCTGAATTACCTTCAGATCCATGATCTGCTTTTTTGTTTTAAATTGTTTTCGATTGCTTGTTTTATAAATTGTGAACTTTTCTTCTATATTTTAAGCTCATTTCATTTGAAGGATCCTTTTTTAAGAAATATGACCAAAAGTTTGGGTAAGCCTAGGCTTTCATTCTGATAGATCGTAGACGCTCAAATGAAGGATGGTGAATGATGTATCATGGTGAATGATGTAAGCTTTTATTATATTGTTCGGACTTTTTTTCGTTTTATTATATTGGCCAAGAAGGTGACAAACTTCAGGGCCTTAAGCTTTACACGGAATGGTTGCTACCCCTGGTAGAGGAGGTATCGGAGTGTTTTAATTGAACTAGTTGTTCACTTCTAAATAACCAATAATAATCAACCAAGTTTTTTAAATAATCTTTCATTATAACTTAGTAACAAATCAGTGATTGTAATTAGAACTGCAACAAATACATAATATACAAACAAATCAGTGTTTAATACAGTCCACAGCTACAAGGGTTAAATTATAACCCAACAACCTGAAGGAGAGTTTTAATAAATTCTATAACTACGTAGCATATATTTTATATTTTATTAGGGTTCAGCTCAATTCTTAAACCTTTGTAAAGTGAAACCGTGCTAAAGGGGATAGACCCTTAGAGAATGTCCTTCCTTAGCACGGTTTCACTTTAACACGGTTCGCTTGATAAGGGGAATATTTTCAATTTTTGAACCGTGTTATAGCAGTACCGTGTTATACGGAAATTATCTATAATTGACTATGCTTTTGCTGTTTTGCGTTCCTAAGTACATTATATGCATTACTCAGCCTTTCACTCCAATTCTTTGTCTCACAATGTATTTTCCAAAGGGAATTTTTCTCCTAGTTAACCTTGTCCGAAAATCCCGCACGTTGCCTTCCAATCATATTAATCACGATCTATTAATGTCGATTAAAAGTACTTGGCCATAAAACCTAAAGAGTTGATATGTTGCCATTCGCGACTCGTATAAAATGCGACAATAACACATTTTTCAATCCGACAGTAAACAATTATAAATCACATTATAATTATATATCTCTATCTGGTCTATGGTAACATATTTATTTTTAGCATAACTATCGAGAAACGCTCAAATGGGACTTAACGAGCCATTTGAATTCATAATTGATTCGCATTCTGAACTTTGGAGTCACGATAAATGATTGAAAGGATAATGATAGAGTATATGTATTATTTTCTTTCTTGGCGCCTATAATGTCCTATTGTTAACGTCACTATCTCAATTACCTATAATCATAAAATCTTACGTATGGTTTATAAAAAGAATATTTACTCATTCATTATCAATTGCATAATTCACTTGTATTGGCAGTAGTTCGTGTCTTTATTTGAAATGACGGATATGAGAGATGTCTTTGACAATGTGGTTTGGCATGCTAATTTTTTTGAAGTTATTTTATGTATGCCGAGCATGTCCTCGTTACACGAATGTTTTTATATTTACACAGCGATAATAATAAACTTTTTGTAGGACAATAGTTTTCTCTACAAATTGGCTTGAAGTTTTTCGAAAGTATTGTTGATAAACAAGTAAGCAAATGCGCAAATTTGTCAATGTTTCATAGCAAATATGTATGTACATTTATATGTATATATATAGGTAGGGTGCCCCAGATCAGGGTAATAGTATTGATTGTCCTAAAAAAATTAGAAAAAAATTAACTCACTTTGTTTGAAAATTGTGAGCTTTTAAGTGCAACTTAAAGCTTTGGTGATATTATGACCATTTTTCGGTTATTGTAATAAACTTTTAATAATTTTGTTCATTTAAACCGTGGAACCGTGATTGTGAATAACATTTCTAGGACCAAAGTAAAAAAAATACCACAATTGCCCCACAGTTTTCAGAAATTAAGAGTTTGTGTTGAACAATGAATTTAAAATTTTCAAAATCGGTTGACTATGTGAGATGACAAGTATTTGAACTAATTGTGACTAAAATATACTAGTAAAAACATGCCATTTTTAGGTTTTTATTTTTTTATTCGAAATATTTCAATAATAAAATTATAGTATAATTTTACCATTTTACAAACTTGCCAACATACTTTAGTACATTTTATTTTAAAGGAGGGCATCTCTAAGTGGAAGTCTTTTAAGTTTATTTTAATTATTATCTAACAATATGCTAAATATTAGTTAAAATTTCCTAATAAAGAGTAAATTCATTAGATTGCTTACTCTATTTAGATAGTAATTTTAAAGAACTATTTTCGATTGGTTTTGTACCAAATTTATTTATTAATTATTATATTTTCTTCTGCTAAATGGGAATGTCCTTCTGATAATGCAGCTGCATCCAAACAACTTGCTTATACATATATTTATAATAATTTAATCACTTTGATAATGTTTATACAACGACTTTTTACTTCATTCTTTCAATAACTTAACTTAACATCATTATTTCGATAACTTAAGAAAATGTCTAGTAAAATTTTGATGTGGGATATGCACTATTAAATGGCTTAAAATGTTGAAAGCTTTTTACACACATTGTGCCAAGTTCTTAAATTTTGCTTAATTTAAATATAATTTACTCCTACAATTTCTTAAAAAAATGACTTAATTAACAATATGTTTTACTTTAGAGAAATTTCTTTCCATTAAATTTTACTATTAGTACTTTTACAGTACAGGATTTGAAAAGAGTATGGTTTGCGGAAATAAAGTACAAAATCCAGTAAATGATTAATTACAAGTAATTTTACTATTTAGAAGGGTCCCTTATTTGCATAAATGAGTACTATTATTACATTACAGTACAAATAGAGTACAGAACTCAGTAAATTATTAATTACAAGGAATCATATATAGAAGGGTCCTCTTATTTGCATAAAATTATACAAATGAGTACTATAACAGTACAGTACAAATTGAGTACAGAACTCAGTAAATGATTAATTACAAGAAATTATATTATGTACAAGAGTCCACTTATTTGCATAAAATTATACAAATGAGTACTATTACAGTACAGTACAAATAGAGTACAGTATTCAATAAATGAATAATTGCAAGGAATTATATATAGATGGGTCCACCGGCAAAAAAAATATACAAATTAGTACTATTACAGTACAGTACAAATAGAGTACAGAACTCAGTAAATGATTAATTACAAGTAATTTTACTATTTAGAAGGGTCCACTTATTTGCAAAAAGTTATACGAATTAGTACTATTACAGTATAGGATTTGAAAAAAGTACAGTTTGCAGAAATAGGGAACAAAACTCAGTAAATTAAAATAGTTGGTCATTTTGCTCTATAGTCACAATTTGTATTTATATATATATATATATATATATATATATATATATATATATATGAGTGAGTTCTTGAGGGCGATACATCAAACAAAGAAAAGCCAAAGATTTATAAAATAATCTTTATTTCCAAACGTTTCGACATTCAATTTAATGTCATCATCAGTGGATATTACGTTGGTTGGTTAAGGAAATAAAGATTATTTTATAAATCTTTGGCTTTTCTTTGTTTGATGTATCGCCCTCAAGAACTCACTCATATATTTCAACATCAAAATTAACTACTAAATCATATATATATATATATATATATATATATATATATATTATTTTTGAACAGCAATCAGAACCTAATAGTCATAACAAGCTGTTGTGCTGATTTTGACTTTACTAGTCTATTTGGCAGATGGCAACCCAATCAGTTGTTACATCTCTGTATGATATATTATTATTACAATTTCTGTAATAGCAATTCCGGGTAAGGACTATTTTCACTTGGAAACATATTGCTATCTATATGTATTTCCAAGTGAAAATCGTTGTCACTGTTGGCTGACAACAGGCTGCTCGAAGTGGGTATCGAACCCGGAACCTCTGAAACAAGTCCCGTCGCTCTTAATCGCTTACCTACGGGCGAGCTCTTTTATATAAATAATGTTATTATGTTAACCAAAAAGTGAAATTTAGTGGTAGAATTTTGAATTTTGTAAAATAAACCCATATTTTTTATCCAATATCTAACCAGAGCATCTTATTCTTCAACTGACGATTATACTCGTCATTACTCGATTCTGACGACGCAAAACAGTGTGCACATTTTAATGAGTTGGCCATAGTTCACTGGTCAATGATCAAAGTAAAATATGTAATTTTGCCTAAGTTCATCAATAAATATTTTAGAAATAATTCTTTTATGATTCGATTTTGTAAGCCCTGTTCCCAGCGTGGCGAGCCACTAGTCGCCTCTCTCATGATCACACGTGATCGGCCTAGCCGAACTGCTCAATCGGCGCGGAGCAGCGCCAAGCTGTCTGTTGATGAGAATGAACCCAACTCTCGACGTTTTAAACCAGTCAGTCATCCATTAATACATGGCACTGAGACTGCCTTTACATCTATACTACACCATCTACTATCTAGATCTACTTCTACTACATCATGCTAATAATCTCATTGAACATAACGAAGTCCATATGTTTTGCAATTTAGATAAATAATTCCTTTGCTAACACTTCGCAGCTTGTCAGCGTTATGATGTTCTTTAGATCTCTGATGGAATAAATTGATTTTTGCTATTCGCTAATTGATGTCATTGCTTTATACATGCTGTAAAAGGACTGACTAACTTTGAACAGCTTCTCATGGTCTTTAAATAAATTGTATTCTAATTCTTTTTTGGTACGACACGAGCTTGGGTCTTGGCGAAAATTATTTTCTGGTATGTCATGATACAAATTTTTGTCATTTTGTAACGTTCTAAGTTTTTTGGCACAGGCTATTCTAGCTAATTCAAAGATACGGGGCAAAAAGTTCATAAATGGCAACTCAGTTTTTGAGTGAACGGAGCGTCCGGTTTGAATGTTTCAAAAAATATTTCACTTGCATTGATAGAATGAAGAATAGATTAAATTTTTGGGAAGACAGGTCTAGCGGTTTCGGAGATCCAATCAAAAAAGTTAAGAAAAAAACTATTTAGCGGTCAAAATAGTTCACTAAGATTAGCAATGTTTAACCGTTAGACTTTGACGCTGCGAAATCGAATTGGAATAATAAAATTCTAATTTTAAAAACTTGAAATTAAGGTAGGAAAAGTTTCAGTACATTTGCCTTAAGGCACGATGCCATGCATCACTAGTTTATTTTATTTTTTTCTGTGTATAATTATATGAAGTGAACGTCTTCATAAATTGTTATATTAAATTAACAGATGACTTTTAAAAGACTTTTCAGTATTTGTGATACAATTTTAACCTGCTTAATTAGAACTTGTCACATTAGTACTTTTGCAGAAATGCCTAAAAGCTATTTTTACTTGAGATCTTTGTTTTTTAAAGATTTATTTATTTTTACTATTCTACATACTTTACATACATATTTTACGCGGGTTATTGAAGCCATAAATTGTACTGTAACAATTCATGTAATTGATTTCAAAGTTTTTTCTACTTCTTTAATTTTTCAAATATTTTTTCTTTTTTTTCTCATTATATCGATTGTTAATCAAAATATAAATTGGGACTTTGGGGAGTTTTATATACAATAAGATACCATTGTTTTTTTTACATTTTTCATTTTAAACCAGATGTCCATTTTTTAGACTTCGAGTTGGCAATTCTTAACTTACATCAAAGAAAAATTTGTCTCCATTTCTCTCAAAATTGTGCAATTCAGGATTATATGTTCAACTGATTAAATCCCTTCTCCATATTTGAGATATATAATTTCAAATGATAATTCATTATAACTACTGCTTGATATAAAGCTGGCTGAATATTCGAATTAGCAATTCTTAACTCAATTCAAATAAACATATGTCTCTAATTTTCTCATAATTTTGCAATTCATTATTATATGTTCAACTGATTGAATTCCTTCTTCATATATAATTGCGAATAAAAATCCTATGTTATTACTGCTTGATATCAAGTTGGCCTAGGTGGGTATCGAACTTGGAACTAATGGTTTCTGGACGAAGTTTTTAGGGGGAGTCCATTAATCACGTGAGGGGGAGTGGGGTTTGACTAAAAATCTTGAAATATCACGAGGGGGGGGGCAGGGGTATAGTATGATGTCACGTGTATTTATTTGATTTTTCTTTTAAATCAAACATTTTACAATTTTACAATTTTTTCTCGTAACTAAAAATACACGTGATGTTGGTGGGAGGAGGAGGGGGTTTAATTTTGAATATCACCAAGTTACACCAAGGGTTAAGAAGGGGTCAAAAAATCCTTAAAAAATCGATCACTTGATTAATGAACGCTCAAGAAAAATATTGTTTAAAATAAAGTTTATTTTTAAGTATTAGAAAGTCCTGAATATCGCTGACAATAATTGGCGATTGAATTACAGTATTCTTATATACGTACATGGATATAGTAAAAATGAGCTATCTAATAAGTTTTTGTATGAACCTAGATTATTAAACCTAAATTTCAATATTTGCCTCTGTTTACCGCTTTTAATTTACGAAAGCAGTAGGTTGATTACCCAAGCAAAATCTTAATGTGTATTTAAGTAGTTTGTTTTTGCTTTGATGTATATTTAAATACTCTGTTTGGCAAATAAACAGAATAAAGTGTTTTATGGCGATTTAGATGTGTTCGTCGATATAATGGAATGTTGTAGAGTGCCTAGTACGACAAATAAGTCTTTTTTTCGAGTTCATGCTTATGAAGAGTTGATCTGAATTATTGCACAACTTTATAATGATGGTTTCCCACGCTCGGCGTACTCGGTCTTATGCGAGTTTCACATTTCGCTTTTTTTCCATGCGTGATGCTTCGATTTTCATTCCCGATGGAGTAATCATTCCTTTTTGACCAACAATAAATGGTAATAAATTGATTTTATAACAAAGAATTCACTAGAAATTAAATGATTATAAAACATTTCTTCAACAGGGAAAAACGTACATTTCCATATATTTTGGGTAGCTAGTTAGAAAACACTTCCAAGCAATGTAGACAATTTTAATACAATGATTTCACTTTCATACAGTATTGACATATGTTAGTTGATCATATTGAAAACAAAAATAACTACATATTATAGATTTATATAACAGTTATATCAATTTTTTGACAAACAGGCATTTGTAATTGTTGTGATTTTTTTGTTTTCACAGGTTATTTCTTTCAAGGTTTCAAGTCATTTTGAATAGTTTGACTTCAAAATGTCTCTATAAGTGCGTATATGTGAGTCAAAATTTGATCTCAAGTCGACTCTTTCTCAAAAACGGCTGTACTGATTTAAAAACATTTAAAAGCCATTTGATGAAATTCGATAAAAACTCGTTTTGATTGCAGTTAAGGCTAACTTTTCCATCCATTTGTAAAATGAACATTTAAAAATCGTTTGAAAGATATCGTACTCATTAGTTTTGGGTAAAGATCGCCTGAGCCGTTTTGTTGAAATTATTTGTTCATTTTTTGAAAAGATTTTGATGAAACTTTGTATGACGATAGAGTTGGTTTTAACAAACAACCTAAAATATTATAGGCCTACGAAAAGTGGTTTAATTATACAAAATTATCATTGTGTTCAAATTTCAGAACTTCTTCTCCAAAGTTGTTAAAGCTTAATTCTGATCAATTAAATCAATTATTTATTGGGGAAATTTACTATATCAGAAAGTTTTTGCTAGCCTCGTGATAAAAAACCTCTTACCCAATGTTTTCCTCAATTAAAAATGATTTTCTTTGGTATGATTCATATGCATGTGATAGTAATTATTGATTGAAAATGATTAAATAATCATTTAAATGATTAATAGAATATAATTTTTTTCATATAAATGTATAAGTTTCATAAAAAATATCATTTAAATAATCTTTGTAAAAATATAATATAATAGTATATAAGAAATAATAACATGATCAAGAAAATTTAAGAATTTTAAGTGAATATAATTTGGATGAAGACGTTTCACTTTTTAATTCATTGATTATCAATATAATAATTACAATTATCGAATTTTTACTATCTATTTTAAACTCAATCTGTTATATTTTTCCCTAATTTTACATTTATTGTGGATAAAACTATGATCGCTACAATATTTAATTACCATAATTTTATTATTAATAACAGCAATATATAAATAAGATATGAGACAAAATAATGTAATGAATTTGAACAAAGACGTTTTATCTTTTTAGTTCAGAAAGATCTCATTTCGAGTTGACGCTTGTTGGCTCAATTCAAATAAAAATTTGTCTCTATTTTATCCAAAATTTGCAAACTAGTATAAAGCAATCCATAATCTCCTATACCAGGCACCCCTATCTGACTAAGATATGGAAATGTATATATTGCTAAATAAATAAATAGAAAAAAAAAACAGGATTATATGTTCAACTGATTGAATAAGGAATTCACCTCTGTATATCTGAGATGTATAATCCTAAGTGCTAAGTCTATACAACTACTGCTTGATATAAGGCTGACTTTGATATAGGGCTGGTATCCAACCTAGAATCAGATGTAACGTTGGTAGACGAAGTGCTATTTTATAGAAAGTTTTATCTTTTTAATTCTAAAATTTCTTATTTATTAAACTTTATTATATAGTTTGAATTCATTTTGGTATATTTTTTATGTGTTCAATCATATCAAGAATATTGAACACATAAATAAAAATATACCCAAATGAATTTACTATATTATAAAGATTAATGAATAAAAATTAATAAGAACTTTCAGATCGTATTTAATATATAAATTTTACTATAAGGAATAGCAAATATGAAATATTAAGCATAATAACGTTATAACCAAGAATGTTAAAATTTTTAGAGTAGATAGAATTACATAGAATTAGGACAAAGACATTTTACCTCCTTCCTACGGAAAGTTCCCAGTCCATTACTACGTATCATTTAAAATGTTGCTAATAAATCTTTTACCGGTTTATGTATCTATATCCCCATAATGATTTTCTTTGCCGGTCGGCTTTGACAGTTTGTTGGAGAGTCGCAGTTCCTTGGCGAAAATCCAAATAAAACGTTTACTGACAATTCTGGGATAGACGAGATTTTGCTTTCATGTTTAAAAATGGATCCCGGTGTTTTCATTTGAGAAAACTCTGTACATTATCCTCTAATAGTGTCGCAATCTATTTCAAAGAATAGAGAGATTGTACTGAAAATATTTTAAATGCGAACGTACATAAATCGCACAAGGCCACTGAGAAACTAATGAATCATTAAAATAGGAACAGATTTTTTATGGGCTTTTTTATGATGCAATGTGCTCCATATTGAAGTCGTTTTGGAATTATTACGTTGGATTATCAATTTATTTTTTTAATTAAAGTAAGAAAAAATGAAGATAATTATGGCACTAGTTCAAATTTAACTTAAAAGTTGAATTCATCTTACGTTATATAATTGTTTTAATAAACCTATAATTATCAATCATAATTTTGTAATTTAGTTGCAATGTTTTCTTAAAATTTTATAATTTTTGAATTAAAATTGATTGCATATAATTGAACATATTTTCAGTGGAATCAGGCGAAGTTAATATTTTTGATAAATTTGGCCTCTCTGACAATGAGTATTGGTTATCGTTCGCCCTTTAGATAGGCTTAAAAAAATCTAAATTTTCATATATCATCAAAATTAATTATATGAAAGTTTCACAATTTATATTGTATTTAATAAGATTAATTTCGAAATAAAAAATTGTGCTCATGATCACCAAAGTGTTAAGGTAGATCAAGTATTGCACATATACGGAAGCGAAACTGCTCAATCAACAAATTTTGCAAAAATAAATTACAAATTGACACCAATTATACATGAACATAAATTATGTATATAAATATATATGTATGTATATATATATATATATATATATATATATATATATATATATATGATCTATATCTATTTAACACGTTAATCGCTACAAGAATATCAGAAAAATTTTACATGAACCATGGTAACTTTATTAGATAATATAATATAATTGTTGCTATATTGGAGAAAGTTCGCAATATATTTACAAGATAATGAATCAACATATTAGTAATTCTAAAAGTCCAAATCAGTATAAGACTATGTTTTCCGAACATATTATCAGTTTCAACTCTACTTCCAAGACCAAAAATCCTATTATTTTACATAAGGAAAAAATGGTGACCCCAGAATATTAGCTGAATCTGTATTTATCTTTTTAAACCCCCTTTGCGTTAATAAGCGAAATTCTACTCTTTTAGTATATTTATAAACTATTACTATTAATTATATGTTCAAAATTATATTTTTTATTAAGGACGATAAATAAATATGAAATACTAAATTTATCACTTCACAGAAATTTATATTTAATAAACCTTTAATAAATCATTCGAGTAACACTGCTTCAAGTTGTTCGTTAATGGCTTACATATTTAAATTACTGGAAATACTACAAAAAAGATCAATGATAATTTTCTATATAAAAATATGTTTTCATTTTTAAACATTTTCTAAGCTAATTTTTTAAACAAAAAATCCACTTTAATTACTTCTAAGTTTTATTACCTTTAGTAATAAAACTTAGTTTGAGTAAAAACCGACCTAACTTTTTTCTGCATTTATCTCGATTACCATTGTTTTCGGCAGTTTTGTTCACTCGGCAAAAGTAATTCAGTTTTTTAGCGTTTATTACCGGTAGCTTGATGTATTGTGTGCGAATGCAATAAAAATTTATTTATTTTTTTGATCAATTTGTATTTATTCTTCGTCATGTTGAGTTCAAAAATAAAACTACACCTGTATAAAAACTCTCACGTGCTTTACGATTCTTGAGAAGAATGCCAATGGAAGATAGTTGAGATTCGAGATGAAAACATGTTCTTGAAAAACATTTTTCCTGTTGTAATGATAAATTCCTAATGTGTATTACTAATCAAAAGTGTAAGTAGCATTTTGCCTTAAAATTAGGGCAAGTTGCATGGACTTTCCGATACGTAGACATAATTAACCAATAAGAATTGAAATTTAGATATTTAGGTAAAATGTTCAATTGTTTATTTCAAAAATATTGTTTTTCGCTTTTACAAAAAAAAAAAATCGATGCTATTTCCAATTAATGTCTTTCAAAGATAGGTACACTGTAATTAGTAGCTTTTGTTTCATCTCTCTCAAATTGTATTTTATTTAAGGACGTAAACTGTAATCAGTAGCTACCAGCGAATACATCATATGGTATTGACACCCTACGATATGTAGGTTTTGAGACAACTTCTAGGTGTCATTATACAAGTATTTACAGACTTACAGCTGGGTATATCAAATTCCGAGAGTCTTACCTAATTTAAGCTTAAATGACTGGACGAATATTTAATTCTGGTTTAATTTGCCTTAATAATCTCGTTTGAATAATCTCGCGGATCATGTAAACCCGTCCTTATTTCTCTTGCGTAGGCCATAAATCATTTCACGGCATGGAAAACATATTTGTAACATTATCTTCATATCACACCATTTTAAAAGCTCGCGCTTATATATGATATGATGCAGTTGTTTTTTATTGCAATAAGCACTAGATGAGAAATAGGTCGTGTCAAATATCAATCGTCTACTATCAACTCATCTACATATATTGTTTAACAATCTACGTAATAACTGACTGAATGACGAAACTGCTAAAGTCGAGCCTCCTTCGAAAAAAATTAATACTTTATCATATAATTTTATCCAGCATAATGCTTTGTAGACTTGTGCAGCGTTTCTCAAAACTAAATGATGATGATCAAATTATTTATATAGATTATCTTTGTTTTTCATCGTTTAATATATACTGCTGCTTTTAAAATATCTGAGAATAATTAAATTATCATCAAAGCTTCCTAATAACATTTAAATTGATTATTGCCGATAAGTAATTTCTGAGCCTAGAGGTGATAAAGTGTAATCCATAGTCAACTATTCTCTTTGTGATGACATTATTATTAGAAATTTCTAATCGTGATGTAATATAAATATGTAAGGTTATTTTCACTTGAAATAATATTTAGATCTATATTTTACAAGTGATGTTTGATATCCAGATGTCCGGGAAGGGAATAGAACCTGGAACTTTCTGTTTGCAAGACCTAAGCCTTTACCACATTTACCATATTTGTATATTGTATATTTTTGAAGTAAGACTTCTTTAGGCGCGACTAGGGTGTAAATTCGTACAAATGCGACGGAAGTGCGTTACGGCAGATAAGATAAGATAAGAGTCGAGTGCCAATTATTCGCCATTCGCTCTCGATGATATCATTTCTATACGGGTCGATTGTGATTAGTCGTCGCGTATGTGAATAGAGATCTGTCGTTGTATGCGTACCGGCGTCCTGAATAAAATGCGCACATGCAAATTACAAACCTGTATTTCTCCACTTATTTTTTTTAGTTTTTATTAAAATTATCATTAACCAAAAAATGTGTATATTTATATAATCCATTTATACAATGCGCGGTTGTTTGGATCCCATAATTATATCTCCTCATAAATCACATTTTATGAATCACTTGTCTGTCTAATTATTTTACGTCGATATTTAAAGCATTTTTTTAGTTACGGAAAATTACAACTTTTTATCGATGCGACATCCTCTAAAACAAAAATATGACCTTATCTACTTCTAAGTTTAAACTTCTTATCAGGAAGAGTAGTGTTTTTAACACTTGTACTTCTTTGAAATGAAGACGAAAAATTTTTTCGAAGAAGTTAAAAACTACAGACATATAAAAGATAAGGTAGCAGACGCAAAAGATTGAGAGAATACTAAAAAATAAATGAAAATATTTTTTTTATTTTTATCTAGTATAATTAAAGTTTATGAATTTTTCTAAATACTACTGACAAAGATAAAATAAACAGAAAAGTGCAAATCCAGAAGATTTTAATAAGGCGTCGTACTAAAAAGCGGTGATATATCAGAAACTTTTTTTGTTTACTCAAACTATCAAATTGAGTCAAAGTAACTAGACTTCTTGTACCAAATGTTGGTCTTTATCGTAGATCTGTGGTAAAGGCTTTGGTCTTGCAACCTAAGGTTTCAGATTCGATATCCACCTAGAATTGATATTTAGCAGAAGTGACATCGGTTTTCACTTATAAATATAGATTTTTAGAAGGTTTATCAATTTGATCATTATATTCGAGAATCCAAAAACTTTTATTGTTACTTATTTCCGTTAATTTTAAAACGTAACAGGTTTTATAAAGTAAAGTTCTAAAAAAATGAACATCAATCTAATTTAAACATATTAATTTAGCTATGCTTGTAAAATTTTATTTGCACCTTATAAAAGTAAGGTTTAAAAGATATTGGTTTACAAATAATTAACGAAAAATGCACTTGAAATATTTTAATGAAATATTACACTTGAAAAAAAAAGTTATATGATCTTTTGTGTTTCGAGTTACTTGTTTGAATCAGCTGTAACTTTAGTAAAGTTCACATGAGTACCTATATTATTTTTCATGAATTGATAGAGAATTAAAAAATTAAAAATAAAATGATATAAATTTTCTAATATTTTAATTAATATATGTAAAGCAGCAAAATCGCCAGAAAATGAAATAACAAGTAAATTTCCACACTTGATCATTGGAGTCATTATTCAGCACTTCATAAGGAATTTAAATATTATTACATAATATTAAAGAACATGCAATTTAAAATATTTCTATTAGTTATGTAAAGCATCCAATTCGCAAAAAATAAAGTAAAAAGTAAATTTCGATACATAATCCTTGAGTCCATTCAGCAGTTCATGTTATGAAGAAGAGAACAAAGATCTTAAAATATTTCTTATTAAATTTTATTTATTCAATTTATTGTGAAGTTAATATTCATTGTGTTGCTTGAAACATAAGAACATAACAAAAAATATAATAATTACAAAAATAAAAAAAATTATAACAATGTCAACTATCAATGGATTTGGATTATTGATTTGGAGGCACAAAATAGAAATCATTAAATTTCTTGTCGTGAGTTCAAACCCTGTTCTGGACAACCTGACATCGGACAGCAGCGATGTCCATTTTCACTTGAAAATGTAGATCAAAAACATGCTTTCAATTGAAAATAAGCTAATTTATGGCACTGTTGGCAATGGAAAATTTCTCACACTATTTTTCCCTGAATCGAGTTGGAAAAGTTCGAGTTCAGGAAAGTTTAACTAAGCTCGCGGACCTGCCCTAGGGCAGCATATATATATATATATATATATATATATATATATATATATATATATATATATATATATATATATATATATGAATATAGTTAAATCTTTGAGGAAGACCACAAGACATATCAGAATGACTTTGCAAATGTCGCAGTAATTGCTTATTCTAAACTATTGAATTAGTTTTAATTATTGGCAATTACACGAATACATTCTGAAGTAATTAAGCATTCACTTCTGGACATGCGATAGTTTTTCCAGCTAAATCTTATGACATAACTCTATTACTTTATCAAACTTTTCATACGTCATTGGAAAATTGTGTTACTTGCGGAAAATGCAAAAAAACCTATATGATTCATAATGAAAATTGACCTGGATGGAATGAATCATTGTAAAAATTAACCTTGTTGATTTTATTAAAATGAATAGTGCTTATTTAGTATTTTTGCGTTTTGAAAATCATGATTATGATTACTCATTAATAAATGTTGCCAAATAAATGATTTTATATTATGATGATTGTTTTCTACCCATTTGTAGTAATGTATTTATTTTTATATAAAAAATTACGAAGTTTTTAAATAGTTATCAATAAATTTCAGATGTTTTTATTATCTATTACATAACTAGTTTCTCAAGTAATGAAGTCTAAATTTCATATTATCATTTTCTACGAAAAACAAATAGCAATCAACCTGTGTTGACTTTGCGTAAGATATTGACACTATGTTAATATTACGTTGATAACTTATTTTTAAGTTGAATTTTTGTTAAAATAATTTTAAAAGTACACATCACACTTAAAATTATCTATTTGTGTACGGAATGCAAACTCTTTTATGATTTGCGCATACAAAACAGTGAAAAAAATAAGCTCAGGCAAATATTTGATACTAATGAGATGGTAATTGAAGATCATGTTGATTGTGATGGTTAATTTAGTGGAAACAGTTTTTGCTAAATAGCTGGATCGACCTGATAAATAAAATGAATTTTTTTTAGGAAATGAAATAGTAGTTTTAAATAATATTTATAGCATTTTATGCTTATAATTCTACATGGTGAGCTGCAGTCGTGATCTTTTTTATACTCTACATTACAAAAAAATCAACTTCATTGTAGATCAAGATATAGTAAGACATTAAGATCATATGAAAAATACTTTTCTTTGTTTTTTTTATTAATAAAAAAATTCTTTTACATCAAATATTTATGTATGTATTTTTTCGACGATTCGTGATTATTTGCTGCAATTTATTTAATTTGAACAATGACAATGTTTGATGAGTTATCGAGAAAGGCATTTTTAGACGAATAAGAAGTTAATATTTTCAGCAAAATTTTGACCTTTAGTTCACGTTTTCCTAACAAGCAGATAGATCGATTTGAAAACTTTGAGAGACACAAAAAAACTGTATTAATAATTTTCTTTATTAGATTTACGAGTCGATCAGCCAAGCCATTTTTTTTCGAATTGGCAGAATTTACTGTAAAATTGTTTCTCAACGTTTTCGCCAAAAATCTTGAACATATTTTGAAAATTTAAAAAATGTTCGAAATATATTGACCAATTGTAAACCTTTGAAAAACAAAAAACTGTATAAATATTCTCATTTATTAGATTTGCGAAACAATCAGGCAATTTAGAATCAGCAGAATTTAATGTAGAATTGTTTTTTACAATTTTCGTCAAAAAATCTTGAACCTGTTTTGAAAATTTAAAAACTGTTCGAAATATATCATTTGGGAATCGTGATGATTAGTTTTTGGTAAAGATCGGTCGGGTCGTTTTTTATAATTGATTTTAGATTTCAATGAAAATTTGCATAGTAATTCATAGTTAATAGAGATCCCGGTTTTAACGAACATTCTAAGCCCTACAAAAAGTGGTTTTATCATAAAAAAATATTTCAAAGTTGCTAAATCTCGACAGTTGGATTATTTACCTTTGCTGCGAAGATCATGAATTTTCCTTAAATCAAAATGCCACTTACATCTAGTTCAATAAATGTTTCAAGTTACTTATAAGTACAATTGATAAACCTAAATATTCTGTATCTTTTTGAATGAAGATGTAATCAGAGGAAATATTTTAACTGCAATTAGGTTCTTAAACATTTTTAGCATTAAATTGAAACTTTGAAATTTTACTCTTGAATCAATTTTTATTTTAAATATTTTTTTAGCATCTTTATATTAAGTGATCTTGGAGAACAATTATCTCAAACTCGAAGGTGCAATAGAAAGTCAAATAAAGAGACATGAGGTTGGGTAGCTAAACACGTCATGTTAAACAGTTATTTACCCAAGATAAGTAGTTATTTGCTCAACAAATATAATTTACTTAATTTCAATTTGATTTCATTTATTTACAAAACAATTATCACTTCGAGCAAATAATGTTTTCGTCTTCGTAAAAAGTTCCACCCGCGAATGGAATGAGAATTACAATTTCTTGTGAAAAATTAATGGAAATTTTTAATTTGTAATTTTAATTCAAATTCGACACTGTTCTTTGAATATTTGCCTCATATTTCAACAGGCGAGAACAGATGTTACACATTGTCATATCCGGTTCTCAAACCTACTTATAGCATAGAAATCTTGTGTTGTGTTTGGCGTAAGAATATTTGTCGCTCCTTAAGTTTAGATTCGTTCTTTGCTCAAAGAAACACAGACAGATCGATTGAAATATGCACCAATATTTATATGAACTTTTATGAGACAGGTATTTAAATCGAGAACTGGCGAAAAAATCTATGAATCCTTCTTATTTCATGCATTTTTTTATGATAAAGGGTAGGGCGGGGTACAAAGGTCCAATGACTGAAGCGAGTTAGTATGGATCATAACTATCATGAAAAAAATATAACACTTAGCTTAAAAATTCTGAGCTTTCAAGTGCAACCTAGAGCTTTAGTAAAAATGTGACAATTTTTCGGTTATTCTGTTTTTATAAACTATAGTTTGACTGGTCTTTTTACCATAGTGGTAAATAACATTTTTCGGTCAAAAATAATAATACAATTGTTCAAAGTTTTCAAAAACTTATGACTTTGTGTTGTATTATGAATTTCAATTCATCAAGTTCGAGAAACCTGCATTAAAAAAAATGCACTAAAGTGTGTTGGCATCATTAATCAAGAGTTGGCCCATTTAATCAAAATTGTAAAATGGTAAAATACTTGATAGTTTCATAATAAAAAATTAGAGTAAAAAAATTAAAACCTAAAAACAGCATGCTTTTTGTAATGCTTTTTACTTAGGTTAAGGGGCTTGACGTTGGGTTGTAGGACACCCCGTATAGTTGCTGAAAAATGCACAATTGAATTAAATGTTAGCTGACATTACATACTAACCATATACTAACTAAATACAAAAATATTTCTTATTTTAGTCTTCATACTTAAGTAGTATTAGTTGAAAGCAGTGAATAGGTTAATTTGAAGAACCTTGTTCTGGAATCTGGAATTTTAGTGCGGATTTTTAAAATGAAAATACACACAGATAAAAAACATAAATGACTAATTTAGATAATCAGCTTGTATTTTTGAGTTAGCTCCTAGAACAAGTTTAAGCACTTTGGTATCCATGGATGAATTTCACGTATTTTAAGGTTCAATTTCAAAATGCGTACCCAAAATAAATACATAACTGATATTTTGTTAGAGTACAAAAAGTATTATAGTTGGCTATCAAAATGAAGAATTATTTATATTTTTGTAATACATCAAACAAACTTCATAAAAATCCAAAGAAGATATACAATTTAGTTAAAATTTATTTTTATGCGCTCTTCTTATTACCTCTATAATAGCAGCTTTATCATCAAAACAGATGTATGCTTAAGAATTATTAAAAATAAAATATAATTTTTTAGAATTTAACATTTAAACGTTTATTTACTTATATATTCATATTTGTTACTCACATTTTCACACCAATTCATGAATCAATGTTATATCTCCATATTTACTCATCAGTTCATTCATGAATATTTTACATTTACGCATTAGACACATCTATATATTTATCCATTTAACTTGTTCATTCATATTCAGAATTCACATTTATATGTAGAATTTAAATATCATTGACACATTCACACATTCATTCATTATATGCTGATAGAAAATGTTTTATTAACAAAATAAAAAAATACTTTAAACGTTGGAATTGAATCGACAGGATATCAAAATAATTCAGTTTAACATTTTTGTTGGGTTCATTTTAATTATCTGATAATTATTATAATTTTGTATTTTAATAATTTATAATTTTTTTATTTAAATATTATTTGGGATTTGTGTTTCATATAAAAAGAGCCATGTATCAATAGATCATCCCTTAGACACATTATCTACATAGCCTCTTTTATGATAATTAATTTGATATATAACAAACTCTGAAAGAGTTTTGCAACTTTAGATACAAATTGAACAAAAAGTTTAAAATAATTCAGAGACAATACTTTTGTTGATTATTGATAGTTATTATCTCTATTATATATTTTTAATTAATTCATTTTTGATTCAAATATTATTTGGGCATGTGTTCCATTCAAATAGAGCCATGAATAAAAGTATGTTACCTAAGTTAGTACTCTTTAAGAAAATTAGCAGAAGCTCAGAGACGATTGCGTAACTTTTGAGCTTTTAATGTATCTGATAAATATTGTATGACAAAAGTGCTATTTCTTTTTACACATTTTCTCTTACTATTCAAAAAATAGGACAAAATCTGTTACACCCGAAGGAAAAGTTTCGAATTAGCTCGTAACAGATAATAGAATTTTTCGCGCAATCCAAAAACAACATTGCGATCTGTGTCATTGCCATTAATTGGCTGTGCGGAATAGTTCATTAATTTGCGTATATTGTGCGCATTATTTTGACAATGATCCAAAGAGCGTTCTAATTGATATGCATCATTCACGCACGAGACAGGGATTGCAAACATAAGGCAGCCGTGCCAATAATAGAAATATGATTTTTGTTGAAAAGTGTCAGATCTCTCAAAAAAATATGAGCATTAGTTTATGGTATTTATTTTTAGATAATATCTTTGAACCAAATTAATTTTAAAAAGTGGTGCATGGCATCGTGCGTTAAGGCAAATTGCTGGAACTTCCCGTACCAACAATTAAATTTTTTTAAAAAAGATAAAAATTTTTTGAAACTTGAAAAAAAAATAGATTTTTGAGATTATTAAAATTACCACTTTTGAAAAATTTGATTTTTCTTATACTTTTAAATATTTTGGACATTTTAAACTTTTTTTCAAAGCAAACGTGATACGTTAGCTGCGCAGAAACGAAATATCGATGCGCGTGAGCGCTGCGTTGCAGTATAACGGATAAACATTGGTACGAAACTCATAGAAATGTAAACAAAATTTGTTCTTATTGTTAAAATATGTGATAATTTAATATGCATATGTTTAATGATCATTTTTGTCCGCCAAATGGCATTTTTTTAATTTTTTATTAGATTTCCGAAACCGATAAAGATACCCCTGCCTACCCAAAAATTTCATGCAAGTCATCCTATCAATAGGAATCAATGTTTTTTGAATCATTGAAATTAGTTGATTCGTGTTCTCGAAATAGTGGACGAAAAATTGCATCCGTTCATAAATACACACACACGTACACACACACTCAAACATACACATACACATACATTCATTTTTTCTAAAATATGCCAAAATGTTCAGAAACCTTTGAAATGGAATGAAAAATCAAAATTTTCATTTTCGATTTTTTTGCGATTACTATAACTCACCCTTCGGTAAAGTTAATAAAACAAGATTCAGCAAATCGTCTATTATTTACTGGACATTCTCTCTTGTATTTTTATTATATTGACTTTAAATCTTATAACGTAACTTGATGTTTATTGACTCTTTGGCAATATTCTAATTAAATATAATAATGTTAAAGTATGTTAAATTATCTAAAATTCCAACTTTCGCAAGTATGTCTAATAATAAATTTAACTGCAAAATATATTTGCTATTCTAAATTGCTATTCAATGCCAAAATTTTTAGATGCATTTTACTCACATGGATTAATTACTTGAGTTTCAGCTTTTTGCTGGATACAAATATAGGAAAAAATTTTATAAGTTCATTTATGATTGTCTCTTTTATATTATATAACAAAATGTTAGATTAAAATACAGTGCAAAGCAAATAAGTATAAATAGAGCTTTACCACTTAAAATGGTTCCAACTTGTAATTTTCGCTAATTAAAATAAGTCTACTAATTCTAATACAAATGACTAATTGCCTTAGAATTTGTTTTTGGGCGTATGACGTGATTTGCCGAAAGTTTTCTTTGAATCTATGTATTTGTTTGATGCGGACCACTTCAAAGGACTTTTTTGAGTGCTCTTCTAGGAAAATCAGTCGTGTTGTTTTAATGTCGGATTATTTTAGAATTATGTGGGAAATTCAGGAAATAGAAGTAATTAATTACGTCATTTGTTGCGCCCACATCTTAAGAAAATGCTATATGAGCAAGGTGGAAGAATTGTAATGGATTTATGTAGATTCTTGGATTTTTAGTGTCGAAGATTTAATTATGCAGATGCCTTCATTAAATTGAATAGTTAATTTTGTAGTTATAAATACCTGAGTTATTCAGGGTAATAAATTCTTCGCAAACTCCTACATACGATGGAAAAAATAGTTTAGTCAATCAGCTAAATTATGGATCAATCAATCAATCTGATCAATCTGATACGTGTTTTATATGATTTGATATCACCATTTTTCTTAATCATTTTATGAAAAAAAATGCTGTATTTTTTCATATAGACATTTAAAAACAATGTAAACTACTTAGACACTATTTTATTTGTTCAATTTATACTAAATTGAAAATTCTATAAAGACAATATTAAAGGTTTTTATGGTCAATTTTTGTGTGTTTCAAGAGTATTTTATTTGCTGAATTTGTTCCAAATTGAAAATTCAACAGTGAAATGTGAAATGGTTTCGTTTTTAGCAACATTTATGATTCTATTGTTGCTATTTAGATCTATATATATTTGAAAGTCATATATAGTAGAAGTTCATGAGTAAAAAAATCTATGGGATAGATTTTGCAAAAAATGAGGTGATCAGGAAAAATTGTGTACACAATTTGGAAAAATTCAGTTAATTGACTAAGAAATTGGAATCGAAATTATCACAAACTTATGGGTATTTTAACAAAAAAAATTGAGAAGAATATCCATAAACTTAGACATTGATGCTACAATGTCAAACAAAATTAACAAAAAAAATCAATATAAACTATAAGAGATCTTACGTCCAGTTTAACTTCGTCCTGTGTGATTCAAGAATGAAGGGCTCAATAATATTTCTTATTATGTTTAGTTCGGACCTGTTTTTTATAAAGGCAATCATGTAAATGATGAAATTTCGTTGAGCGATTACAACATACATATATGTTATTTATAACTTGTATTGAGCTTGATATATGATAGATGTTGCCATTCTAATTTACATTCGCTCCAATAATAACTATAACACATAACCACTAATTATCGGTGGCATTATTACAAGGAAAGCAATTATTCACAAGATCATTTACTTTTAAATAATAGGAAGAAAAAAGAACTTATGTACCCTGTATCAATGGTGGCAATGATAATAGATTTTTACCATTGTACTAATCATTTTATTTAATAAGTATGCATAATTAAGGCCATGTAATTAGTTTTTACGCTTTGAAATAAGTTATTAAGAAAAAATATTAATCCAAATTCTAACAAAATAGAGGAAACTAATGGGTTTTCAAGAGACTGCTATTTTCTCTGTGATCAATAGAAACAAAATTACAGCATTTTTTAAAACGTATTGTATAGAAAAGGCTTGATTTTCTCAAAATTTGGCAATTTTCTAGGAATGTTTCCTATATTTTCTATAATTAATTTTGAATAGTTGAATGATGACACGTATCAAGTCTAAACACGTAAAAAGGAATTATTTCAATTAATAATGAAATTATTAATTTTACCCAATCTTTAACTTTACGCAATTTTTAACTCTCCGCCTTCCTTGAACTCTTCCATCCACGTTACTTTTTAATAGTAATTAACAGAGCAATATATTATTCGTTTTTTTTAAAGAAAAAATTTTCCAAACGCAACGGCTTGTTTCAAGAATGAGAAAGATGCACATGTCAGATACATAAATCAGATTACAATGACATCCGACAGAAGTGTTATCAATATGAGATAATTGACGCCAATAAATATTTCATTGACTTCTCGTTTTTTTTAAGGCTGACCTGTGAGATCTGGAGAACGCTCCGAGAACATTTTGCCATTCACATATTTTTTATCAACTTGAAGTATTTTTAGCTTAAAACGCAAATATTTTATAATTTATAGCGATATGGAAATATCGAGCGATATTGTGTAACGTAATATAAATATAAATATAGATTTTGCTTGTATGTTGATATTTTCAAGATGCTGAATGTTATGATATGTAGTATCAGCGAATTTTTGATGCGTGGATGATAGACAGATATGAATTCAGAAATTCTTGGAAAACATTAGACGAATCATATGAGTTTATTTAATTTAAATGCAGGTAAATAAATCAAACTTAAATGTAGGTAAATAAATAAAATTAGGTAAATAAAATGCAAGTTGAATTAGTTCGACGGAGCGTTTATCCACTACAATCTATTTTTATTGAAAAAATTTTAATTTTCTTTCAAATAATTTTTGGCACATTTTTTTATGTAATTTAAATTGTGATTTATTTTTATATTATTACAAAATCTATAAATATCTTTCTACAATTTTTATAAACGATATAATATTATAGATTGAACCAGGTATATGTGGCATTTTGCATAAGGCAAGTTGCAATAACTTTCCGATATGTGTGATAATTGTGACAATACAATTTAGATTTTTTTTTATTATAATGAAACTACTTTTCGTAATCAAATAATATTTTAAGACTTCGTAAAAACCATGAACTATCATCATACAAATTTTCATCAATATCGTTAAATACGAGAAAACGGCCCGGCTGATTTTTACCAAAAAGTAGTGGTGCATGGCATCGCCTCAAGGCAAACAGCTTTAAGTTCCTGTATTATATTAAAAGTGTATAAATTGAAAAAATATATATTAATTTTGAAATAAAAATAAAAATTGAATTATTTTTTAAAATTTGAATTTTTTCATATTTTGAAACTTTCTGAAAAATAATTTTGAAGTCTAGCGGATAAACATTAGTACAGAACCAACAGAAATGTAAACAAAATTTATGCTCATTATTAAAATCTCTATAAAGTATCTGTTTATTTGATGTCCATGTAAATGTCTAATGATCATTTTTGACCCAAATGGCATATTTTTTACTTTTTTCATTGAATCTCCGAAATCGCTAGACCTGTCTATCTAAAAATTTGATGAGTTTTCAAAATCGGTTCAGAGTGTTTGGCGCACATAGTGAAAAATTTTGCACTTAAGCGCTAATTATAAAAAAGGCTCGACCGATTTTCGAAAAAATTTAACCAACACAAATTCTTAAAAAGTTTCATCAAATGACTTTTAAATTTTTGAAATCAATGCAGCCGTTTCTGATATTTTCCAATTTTGGTATCAGAATGAAACGTACATAAAACAAACTAGTAAAATGGATTTGCATCATAGAATGTCTAACATTTGTTATTTTTTAAATTATAAAAATGTTAATATTCATTTATTAGTAGATTTTCGCCTACAGCTGCTTTTTGGAAAAATGCTTAAGTTTACCGAAAACATCAACGAGTTTAATTTAATATTAGTTGACATGTGTACATATCCATCTGGCAAATATTTATATATATATATATATATATATATATATATATATATATATAAAATGTTAAAAATATCACAAGACGAACTTTCACAAAGCTATTTTTAACTGAAATTTGTCCCTGAGAATCAATTAGTAGCATGTAAATAGATTCGGTTTAATTGAAATTTGCTCAACTCAATTTTTCCAACATCAAAGCCATTTATTCCGTTCATTAACGCAAATTATTTATATCTAAATTTTTAACAATGAATGCAGCATGGTAATAGAAAATTTTCTGTACGCAAAATTTACGGACTGAGCTTTTATGTATGTTATTAATAATGATAGATAAGAATCTGATTTTAACAATGGGGATGTACCTAAGTATTAAAATTATTTTTTATCGATCGCAATCGACGTTGTGCTGTTAATTTTAATTACCCGGATGTGATTCGGACATGCGATCATTCGTGATGAATCAATGCCAACCTATTGTATCAGTATTTCAGTTATTCGCCTTCGATTTTACTGGGAAAATCCCTCAGGGGCATATTTTTGCTCTTAGGTCATTCGCTTACTTCATCCGAAGGGCTATCAGAGCATCATCATAGCCATCGTCTCGAAATTTGCACGCAGTTTCTGTTTTCACAGTTTCACAATTCACCAAGGACCTTTGTCTAGCGAGCTTGCCAGAATTTAAATTCACATTTTATCACTTCCTGATATGATAAATTAACATATCTATTTCATTTGAGGACGTTGTGGTTTTCTAGTGTATTTATGTAATGTAAATGTGCTCATGATTTTCTTGAGGTCAGATAATGGCTGAAGTTTTTATCTGTTGAATTGGAAGGACATTTCTAATGGCACGCACTTTCCAATACTAATTTGTAATCGACTGAATTTATAAAAAATAATATATATAAATATATAGATATATATATATATATATATATATGTTTGTATAAGGCGGACTAATGATCCGCGGGCAAAAAGATTCATCACCGATATCTCAAAAACTAGTGAAGTTAAGAATTTTTTTACAACAAGAATTAGAATAGGAGGGAACAGTAGGAAGTAGGGGGAAAAAGATGTATAACCAAAAATAAATGGCAATGTTTGATAATCTATTTTAAAAATATTTTTATTTGTTGTTAGTTTTTTTCATTGTGAGCACTGTTGTTTAGTTTCCGAGACCTAAATATAATTTTAAGTATATCTTATTTGATTGTTTTATGAGATGAATTGCAATTCAAGTTAGATTCAACAGATATTCTTTCATAATTTCTATAATAACTCACATGTACATGGGGTAAAAAGGAGCAACAGGACTTCAACCCTGACAAAGTTGAGATAATGGCTGAATCTTTTACTTGTTAAATTGGAACATTTCTACTATCATACACTTTCAGTACTTAGACTAAAGATTTAGATTGAGATAAATGGATTTGTATTAAATAGCCAAAACGTTCAAATTGAAAAAAATAGATACTTATTTATTTATACGTTTCGACACTCGATTTGTGTCAACATTCAGCTAAAATAAAGCAAAATGAATAAATACATTAACAACTATATAATCTATCTACGCTCTACAGGTCGTGTTAATGTAGCGAGCTGAGTCAATACAGCAATGGAAACTTGTTCGAATAAATATACTTCATCTTTATCTCTTTGAACCCTATATTAAAATCAGTATAGTTTAGCTGTTATGACGACTGTCACTACCGTACCCAGTCTTCCCTACATTTTTTGTTTCTCAATAAAAAACATACATCATAGATGAATCAAGTGACTTATGAAAATTGAATTGATAGCCCAAAACGTTGAAAAATTAAAAAAATAAAAATTATACAGACAAAAGTTTTATATATAAATATTTCTTTTTGCAGTCAAATTTTCGAAATAAAAAACCATAAATTCAATTCTTTGGAATTGTGTGAGTGTCTTTATTCTGCAGTTCATATCAGGAATACAGTTTTGGAATTAGACAATGACGACAAAATAGAATTTAAATAAAATTAAAAAAATATTAATAAAATCAAGTAGTTTGTTACATCATTTCTCTGTTCAAAATAGTCGACATGGTCGATGGTTTTCACTTTTACTATTTTTCAAAAAAAACTTTGTTACATACTGAACCAATATAATGTAGCCAGGACCATTACATTTATTATTGAATTTTATTTCTCTGATACAATATTAAAATGAATTTTATTTACAATGTCTAATTAATTGTATCATTTATTTAAATTTTAATTTAATTTTTAATTTAAATAATTGTATCATTTATAAAATTGTTTGGGAAACAAGATTTCTTAACATACATCACAATGATTTATGGTGTTGCATCGTAACCGTGATATTAAAAGAGAAAGGTTACTGCATGATGCCTTGGTTAATTTGAAGGATTATTGAGTATAATGATTCAGTTACTCATTTTTTCAACTTTGGCGAGAAAACGACAAATTTGAAAAGAAGTTACTGAAGTAAGTCAAACTCATATGCCCAAAATCCATTACTAATCACAATTATCTCATATGACAAAATTTTTAAGATCTTCCAGAAATTTATTTTGCAGTATATATATAAATATATTTTATACACACACACACACATATATATATATATATATATATATATAAATATATATAATTTATTGTCCCAATGCATTTCTAATTAAGGCGTAGTTCATATTCGAATGTTCCAACGTAGAACATTTCCATGACATGATTTTTTACAATAGTTTCATTGTTGCATATATTTTCCTATGTGTTAGATTAGAATTAGAAGAATGCCTCTTTCATAGGCTGAATATAAAAAAGTGCTTACAATGAGTTTTATAAACATAATGTAAATACCTGCTTCACTTTCAAATATCATTAAAATTCTTGAACGTAGGACCGAATCCGAGCACTAGTAGATCATTAAACTCATCTATCTATTGATTTTGGTTGTGTTAGTAATTTATTTTTTCACTTTCGAAGACGAAACGAAAATAAGTAAGAGTTGTTTTCAAGTTTAATGTGTTTAATTAATCGATTCTATCAGACTAGTTTATATTTCAACGAACGGTGCTCGATTTTCATTCAGCGGAGTGCTCTAGATCTCGAAATTTATAATTTTCACAAAATATCTAACATTTATTAAAAAACATAGAGAAAAATTTTGTATTGTATTTTATTTTATAATTTAAGCACTTCTGAAATAAATTAATTGACCATTTTTCTAAAAAAAATGACAATTTATTATATTATTATATTACTGACTACTTCTATTCTCAATGTTACATGTTCTGAATTGTGAGTTCAAATAATTATGAAAATGAGGTTCAATTTATATTTATGGGCATTTGCAACAACTAAGAGCTTGCTTGCATTACTGCTTTTTTCTAGTAATTATATAGTACAACTAACTGTAAAAGTCTATTTTTGCATTAAGGACGGTTTGAAGTTAGTGGAACTATAGTAAGATAATTGACGCAGGATGATAATCAACTATTCTGCCAGATAAAAAGAAATCTGTTTTAAAATTTTGTTTTAAATTTTTGTTTAGGTGATGTTGGTAACTAATTTGATTAGTTTATAATAGGAAGATTATGGAAATTTGAGCGTTATTTTTAAAATGATTACTCTAAAATATAATACATATATACAAAGTATTAAAGTAAAAGGTCAAAGTTTTTTTGAATTGTAATGAGATCTTAACTAGGTCGTTTTTAGAAGGTAACCCAACGGTTTGTCTATCTAAGTTTGATAGATGTTTGTCATAAGATTTTTTTAAATTCTTAATGATACATTTGATTCAGCAATGCCGGGTAAGGACTATTTTCGTATTGCGCACAATCTATTTTTCAAAACTTCAAGCAAATTCTAAACCACTCATCGTAGGTCTATAATATTTTAAGGTAGTCGGTTTGACTATTAACTCTATCACCTTTTGAAGTTTCACCAAAATCCAAGAAGATTAAACCTGGGGTTCTCTTTGTTAGAAAAAAGTTTAGATCTTTATTTTATTATCTGCACCTATTTTATATGGAACATCAGCAAATTTTTAGCAGTAGAGGGAAGTCGCCGAGTGCCGGACATCTAAGGTTATTTATAAATAAATCAAAAAATATTTTATGAAATGTTTATTAAATTATGACTCATGTTAGACAATAAAGTTAGAGATCAAGCTAAATTAACAAAAACGCAACCTTTGCTAAAAATAATTAATACTATCAATCAAACTTTGGTAACAAGCAATATGATTTTACAAAGTGGCACCTAGTACCGGACATTTCAAAATAACCAGTATTGAACAAATAGGTAGCTATCTTCACACTCTGGAGTATCTGCACATTTGTGTTTGACGAATATTCTTAGATATTGCAAATAAAAAAATCACTATTTATCCACCCTTTTGGCTGGGCCACACCGATGCTCTCAGCTGGAGCATTCATAATAGGATTTTCATTCTTTGACTAGGAAATGCGAAAAATGGGGGTATGTAGTGACCCTTAGTAGTCATACAGAACAAAATTAAATAATTAGAATAAATTACGTCAACTCTCACAAGAAATATCAATATGTTTACCGTCCGGCGCTAAGAGACAACTTAGTGTCTCAGTTGAGGTTAGAAAGATGTTTTGATCTTTATTTTAATATCTGCACCTAATCAGCAAATTTTTGGTAATACTTAGAATGCCTAAATCGACTATCAATCCAGTAATTGGACATCTGGGTATGATGGTATCATGTGTAACCGACAACACAATATTTATATTTCCTTTAGTAGGTAAAATATGGTTTATCAAAAAATGAACAGGATTTGGTTTGTCTTGAACGTGATAAAGGAAAGTAGATAATATTCGAAATTAGATAGAAAAATGGAACCGCTTTTATATTATACAGTTGGCAGATGTGAAACTATATTCTGCACTGGCGTGACCAGATTTAAGAGTCCTTTTACCATAACTCAGTATCTCAGTATCTTTATCCGAATATCAGAAGGATGGTCGCCGAGAGAGTGCAAGGTTTAATTTAGTCATACGCGCATTATCGTATATAACCTGGTAATTCGCGATGCTGCGTCCTTAAGTCATCGAAGCTAATCGCAAGAGCTCCCGCTAAAATTAAACATTTCGCGTCTGCAAACGCTTTAAATATTGCGTACTTCGACCAATTTATAACCAACAAGTGTGTCTGGACGGCCTAATAGACTACGGCGCGATTATTATTATTGTTATTATTAATAATAATATACGCTTTGCAGTTGGAGCCTTGCGATGCATTCGCTGCGCGCTCGACTGAAGCGATAGAAGTCGATTCTTGGCTTGGCTTGGGGGGCACGCGATATCGGTATTGGTGTTATGTAATAATATTTATAGATTTGTGTAAATTTTCAAAATAACAACAATTTATTTACTAGATGATGCAGAATGATATACGATAAACGGCAACTTCGTTTTTTTGTAAGGATGTGATACTTTGTATAAAACGTATACACACACATGTGTATTTCGTAAAAAGTGAATTTATTCAATTTTTAAATAATTAAAAACGTGTATAAATATATAAAACATGTTTGTCCGTCTTTACGATAAGTACATTCCATATCCCTAAAACTTTGAAGAAAAAACATAAAAAATTAAGTGATTTTTTTAAAAAAATTAGGCCTTGGATCAGAAAATATTATATACTAATATACATAAATAAAAATTTGAATTATTTTTTGCAAGATAATTGAATGCGAATATAGAAAATGCTAATTTTCTATTACTACCTCTTACAAATTACACAATGTAATTTAAATTTAACAAATGAGAGTCGTATCTTTATTACTTTATTTGGGCAAACGTTTTATGTTAAGAATATAGTTCATTTTAATCAAGTAAAAGTAAAGAAGATGAAGATTTTGAAGTATCTTTATTTTTCCCGACGTGAGTTTATTCAATTTTAAAATATTGAACAAAATGTGGAACATCCATATCCCAAAAACGTTGAAGGAACAAAAGGAAAAAACAGGCCCTTAGTTCGGAAAATTAAAAAAAAAAAACTATTATACATAATTATAAATGCAAATTATTTTTACGAAATTAATGAATACGTATGATTATGTAAAATGTTAAGCTATTATTACTACTTCTTACAAATTACATAAACTGAGAGTCGTTACTTTATTTGGGATTACTTTATTTGGGAAGATTACTTTATTTGAGGAAGCATTTTTGATTATAAATAGTTGATTGATTGAAATGTAAAATAAAATTTTGAAAGTCATAACATCAAGTAAAAATAAAGAACATAAAAATTTTAAAATATTTTTATTTTTGCAGACGTTTCAGCATACAATTGCCATAATCATCATAATTAAATACAGTATCGGAATTTGTCTTTGGTAGATCGGTTTCTCTGTGTTTTTGGAAAGAGATTATTTAAAAAAATTGTCACTGATACTTGTAGTATTACGTGAAAATTGCATTACACTTAGAACTTAAGGACTATAATAGATAAATTAGATGGCCAAATTTTAATGCACCAAAAAGTGCAATAGAAAGCTTTTTAATAAGAAAAAATCATAATGCTTGGAAAGATTTGCTAGTTCGCAGTTGAAGATTTTTTATTTTGTTAAAAGGGAAAATTGTTTATTTAACACTAAGTTATATTTGTTGTCATTTTTTTATATATACACTGAAAATGTCATAGACATATATGTCGAAACGCCTGAAAAAATAAAGATATACCTTACAAATTGTATCTTCGATTTTTTACTTTGTGTTATGCTCTCCAGTTTTTTTATTTATTTATTCATGCATATATATATATATATATATATATATATATATTATGTAGACTAGGTGAATATTATAGGCAGGCAGTAATATTTCATTCAACTCTGAAATACTGTATCTGTCTATATCTTAATTACGTATTTCTGTAACCTCATAAATTATTAGTTATATATATATATATATATATATATATATATATATATATATATATATGTATGTATATATATACATAAATATATATTTGCATTAAGTGCGAAATTCCATGTCATATACCACCCAATAAATATTGATGACTATATAACGATAAACTATACAATGGCTAATATAATAGACAATCGCAACTATAATTTATTAACAAGACAAAACCTTTGTTTAATTAAAGACAAAAATTTATGATATTTGCAAATTATTTTATAAGTTTTGTAGAATTGTATACATGCCTAGATTCAAAAATACCATTTTATAGTAAACGATGCATAGGTAAAAAATATCATGATATTATTTCTTTTTTTTAGTTTATTTTTATTTGAATTTATTTTTTAAATTTATCATTATTTTTAACTAAATATAAAGCGTAGATAAATCGACATCAACTTTAATCAATTATAATTATTTTTATAAATTTCCCTAAAATTCATGTTGAATCGCATTTTCTATGCTTGATGCATCAAATAAGAAACATAAAATTTAGTTTTATAAATAATCTATTAATAAATACTTGAATTCATCTAAATTTAGCAATTAATTTCAGTTACAGATTATGAAATTAGAAAAAATTTGAAATACAGTAAATTTTTTTAGTAGTTCGAAAAGTAAGCAAATTCTAATTGGATTCTAGCTTTTATGCTACGGCTTCCAACGTAATTCTAATATGATTCTTTTAACAATATTAATCACCATCTTTCCTCTGACTAAAATCCAAACTTTACAAAATAATGATTGTGATATATATTATATATTGTTTATGCATATTTTATGTTTGATTAATGAATTCAATTTAGTTTCACATTTTTTTGAACATGTATTTTTTATATGTATAAAAAAATAATCACTTGAGAAGTTGCATCAGTCGGCGACAAATTCCAAATTAGAATATTACATTGTAATATTAAATGGTTTTCATTTTTAAATAGCTTAAAGATACGATAAATTGTATTAAATGCTAATATAATTTCAATGAATGAATTAGATCATTTTATACATTTTTTTTTTTTTTATTAAAATCTTTATAGGCTTGTAATAGTCAAAAAGTTTAAATGATGTGGATTTATCAGAAGCTTTGCTTATATATTCAGTTTAAAATAATATTATTTTAAAAAATTAGTTTGAATAAAAATAAATTTAAAGAAAAAATAAATAATATGGATTTTTTACCTTCCCATTATTTACTATATAATGGTATTTTTGAATTCATGGTTTGAAGATTGAATTATTGATGGTTTACAGATTTTTGCCACACGTTTGGTAATTTTGTGTAATTTTATATGCTATATAAATTCGTCAAATATGTAGCATAATTTCAAATGTATCACGAGAAATAGTAATTGGTTAATTTTTATTACATTATATTATAATAATAATAAATGTCCCTGCTCATAGTAGTTAGAATAACGACGATTAAATCTGTTTTGTACGGACGTTTATTACACTTTCCTTTTTTATCACTAGAATAAGATATGTTTACATATGTATGTGAGTCCGACTCATATGTGAACATTAGTGAAAACGAAATCTATCACGACCGAAAGCTCTTTGAGCCATTGAGCTTTTGAAATAGAGCTTTGAAACATTTTGGTCTTCAGCATATTTAAAAGAGTAATTTGATAAAATAATAATTGTTAATAAAATATTAATAATAAAATTTACTTCTTAATTTATCACTTGAAAATTTAACACATATCGTGCAAAACTCTCTAGAGAGCTTTTATCCTTTTACCATGTTCGAGTGCAGATAGGTTAGTTATAGTTTTTCTACTAACTAGAGTTACTTACATTAAGATTATCAACTTCTGTAAAACTTTTTTTACAATTGTGTGTCCAATAATAAATCTTATGCACTTTCAAACACTGAATATAAATAATGTTTATTTTTCACAAGCTAAAAGTTCTTTGTTATCTCACAATTTTCGCGTTGTCACTTCGCTCACACTAAAAATAAAGATATAATAAAATATTTGTACCAAAAAATTGTCATGAAGAATTGGAATAGTAATTAACAATTAATTAAAATATCATAGACAATATTTTTGCAACGTATAAAAATAGATTTAAAATTTAAACCGAAATTTGAAATATTTTTTTATACTTTAATACTTGTTCATGTAACTTTATTTATACGAATTCATGTATTTCATTTGATAGTTCTAAATTTGTTAATACATATATCTATAATTCGAATTCAATGTGATGTGCTTTGAACGAAAAATTCACATAGAAACAAAAATATTTTTTTGAAAATACATTATTTATTTTTGATGATTTGGAACTAAGGATGTCCATCTTCAGGTTCTTCAACAAGCAACAACGATTTTTAAAAAATTCTAGTAAGCAAGGATCTAACAGTTTTTTTATTTTTTTTATTTGCTTCATAAACCTAGTACATTTAACCACTCACAAGTTTTATACTTTTTTTCTCTCTTTAACTAATAACTTATTTTTAAGGACCATTTTTTATATCTATATCATTTTTTTTAATTAATAATTTAATTTTTTTATTAATTTAACTCTATAATTATAACAAACATATTTTTATAGTTTTCAAACCATTTTTACTATGTATGATCCTTCATATCAAACGTTTCGGTTAAACTGAGATATACAAAATATATTAAAATTATTAAAAAATAATAAAATTCATAATAATAAACTATTAAATGGAACTCAATCAGTATCTTTAATTTTAAATATTTTTTAAAAAGAATGCATAATTGACAAAAAGCCTGAAGATGGCATATAAATCAATTCCGAAACGTAGGAAAAGATAGCGTTTTTTCAAAATATATTTTTGATTTTATTTTTTTTAGAAGCACAACATATATATATATATATATATACATATATATTAAAAATAATTTGCAGTCCATGCGTCAATTTAAAAAAAAAAATAGAAACAATTTTTTATTCTACATTTCGACACTTGATGTGTCTCATCATTCAGCCAAACCAAAAAAAAAGAAAAAAAAAACAGGAAAAATTTAAAAAACACAAAAAAATAAAAGCACTGATAATTGTTTAAATAAAACACACATGACTAATAAAAATTGAAAACAAAAACTAAAAAAGAGGACAAAGTTTATAGTTCGGTGCTCAAGCAGAAGTGGGATGAAAAAAACTGAAAGTAATTTTTTGTGTTGTTCCTGGTTTCACTGTTGAATGATGACACACATCAAGTGTCGAAACGTATAATAAAAAATTGTTTAAGAAATAGATAAATTGTTTCTATATTAACTTTTTTTCATTCGACGACTGCAAATTATTTAAAACATATTTTAACTTTATTGAAATTAAAATTTTAAATTTATTATTATAATACTAGTTAGACATTTTTTTTTCAAATTATGCCTTATATATTTCATTTATCACATTAACCACTTTTGGAAAATTTCGAATACATACAATATATCAACTATATTCACGTCAAATCCGGTAAATGAATCGTAAATTCGTTGCACAGTATATGTATCGCGAATATGTATCTTTTTATTATGATTGTTTGTTCGGAATCGGCGATAGTATTCAAGTTAGTTCGAAGCACAAGACGATCGTAATAATAAGAAGCAGAGCGCATGATAGCTTAAGCCGTACTAATTCACAATCTTCACACTACATGCACAGCCGACGCTTATGCACGAATACAGGGACACCCTGTGGCATACAAGCACTGAAACTTAAGTCCATGTGGGGACCAACACAGCCGCACGACTATAATACTATATGCCATTGGCGTACGAGGTAAAGGACTTCAATTTATTTCAATTGATTTTTTTGTATTTTATTTTTGCTTCCATTGTCTATCGAATAAGGTTCTATTTTTATCATTAGGTGAAAATTTTTCGAAGCGCCTTCTAAAAAATATTCTGGAAATTGATATGGTTTTGTTCTTCATTAACTTCCCGTAGGGCAAGTTATAGTAATCGCAAAAAAATCGAAAATGAAATTTTGTGTATATCTTAACGTTTCAAAACCTTCTGAACATTTTGGCATACCTTAAAAAAATGGATGTATGTGTGTGTGTGTGTGTGTGGGTGTGTGTATGTGTGTGTGTGCGCGTATGTGTGTGTGTACCGATGCAAATTTTCGTCGGCGATTTCGGGAACAAGGATCAACCGATTTGAATGATTTAAATAACATTCGATTCGTATTGATAAGGAGACGTGCTGATTAGTTTTTGGCTTAGGCAGGTCTAATCGTTCCGAAGATACGGGGCAAAAAGTGCCAAAAACGTTAATTCTGTTTTTAAGAGAACGGAGCGTCCGATTTTAATAATTTGAAAATCATTTTACTTGTATTGACAAGATGAAGAACTGATTAAAATTTTGGGAAGGCGGGTCCAGCGGTTATGGACTCTCAATGAAAATAATTTAAAAGAATGTCATTTGGCGGTCAAAAATGTTTATTGGACTGGACATATGTACATCAAATTATCAGATATTTTATAGAGATTTTCATAATGTGTACACATTTTGTGTAAATTTTTTGGGTTCCAAACCAAGATTTTTAATTACGGTACGGGAAGTTCCAGCAATTTGCCTTAAGGCGATGCCATACACCACTAGTTTAGTTTTTTAATGTTGCTTGCATTGTCTTTTTAACGAGGTTTTATTTTTATTATTAAGTGAAAATTTTTCGAAGAGTTTTCTAGAAAATATTCTGGCAATTGACATGGTTTTATTCTCCATTTGATTATCTTCCTCGAGTGCGCCTATGCTATGCTTAATTGGCGATGCCAGTGCAATAGATCTTAAAGATCTCAGAAAGACCAGGGTTGGCAAATTGATAAGTGTGCGAAGATCTAGAATTCTAGATAAGTGATTTTTTTTCTAATATTTCTAAAATTATTTATATTTTATTAATGTTTTCTAACACAGCAAATTTAAGTCAAATATTATTATATATTTTCTGAAGTTTTTATTAAATATTATTTTGATGGTAAACTGTTAAGAGTGTGAAGATCTAAATAGGTGATTTTTCTATAATATTTTTAACATTACTAATATTTTATTAATATTTTCAAAGTTAACAAATTTAAATTAAAATATGCTCTTATTATATATTTTCTGAAGTCTTTAGTAAATATCATTTTGTTAGAATCAAGTATTTGAAACTAAGCATTACCTTGCACGCGTTTGAAGGTAACAGAAGTTTATTTATATTAATTTTAATGCACTACAAAAGTTTATGTTTAAAATCCGGTTTGCTCATTTCAGATTTTTTCGCAAACATCAAGTCATTCTGAATCGTTTATAGACCAAAATTGGTAAAATTATATGTTTATGTATGTTTGTTTGTAAATATGTGAGCTGAAATTTGATTCTTATTCGACGTTTTCCCACAAGGATTTCAAAAATTTAAAAGCCATTTGATGTAACTCGATAAGGACACGCGCTGATTAGCATTTTGCGCAACGATCGGTCAAGCCGTTTTTTTATAATTAGCAGATAAGTGCAAAAGTTCTTGTCCACGTTTTTACCAAAATTTCTGAACCGATTTAAAAAATTAAAAAACTCTGTGAAATATTTCAGTTGGATTTCGAACTGATTAGTTTTTGGTAAAGATGATTTAGGCTGTTTTTTTTTGGCAATTTGTGAATGATCTTAATGAAACTTTGTATAGTAATAGAGTACCTGATCTTAACGAGCATCCTATGATAATATAGGCCAACGAAAAGTGATTTAAATAAGAACTTATCAAAATTGAGAGTAAAGGGGTTAACATTTAAAAATTCTATCGTTATAAGTTGCTAAATCTCAATTCTCATTTCTTCTAATTGATTCCTGATTCATCTTTAGTAAAATTACACTTATACCTTGCTCACATTATATTGTTACTAATGTATTTACAATCCACCAAAGACAAACTTTAATACAATCAATCAACTAAGAAAGCTCTTAATTTTCAAGAGATATATATATATAAATTCAGAAAAACTGCGTAGTTATTAATTAAAGATGTGAAGAGAAGAGTTAATTGATTTGTGACTGATTTTTGTGGTATAGATATAACATTGACACAAAAAATCGCGGCAATCTGATGAAAATATTCATTAAAATTACATGCCTATAAAAATTTTCTTTCAAGATTTTGAGATATTTTTTGTTTATTACTAGTGTTCACCAGATATAATTACTTATAAATAAAATTTGTATAAACTTGGATTCAATTACCTATTTTATCCAAGATTTGGACCAACAAGATTTAGACCAACCTATTCTATTCTTCTAGAACAGACTAAACTTTGTCAAGATACTATAAATGAATTTAGAAAACTTTGAACTTTGGTTTGAACAAATTGATTCAAGTTAAAGCCAATGATTAAATGCATAATTTCTTTTTAAATGACGAATAATTTCTTACTTCGAGGGTATCTTCCACTTCGAATCTTCATAATAATTTTATTTCTCTTCCTATTTTATTGCTGTGTCATAGGTATGATTTTATCTGGCCATTGCTAATTGTGTATTCAGAATAAGTGATCGTGATAATTAGCACTTGGTAAATTCCACTCTATAGCATCTAAATTAGGTAGTCATAATTCTATAAATCTAATGCAATAATATGACGTCAAACACTTATGTTTTGGATCATCTTTTATTTTCATTTATAGTTATTTTCTGAATATTCCCAAAATCATTTATAGCCATTTCATAAATTTTACTACTAGTTCTTATTATAACTAATACCGAGCTTTGGCTTGGAACCATTTATTTTTCTTTGTGAAATGTTTGGTCCAAAATATTTTCATTTGATATAAATTCTTCATAAAGCTTATGAAGCCTGACTGAATAAATAAATTACTAGAAATATATACAAAAATAGATTTTTATAGGTTTTTCATTAGTTTCTTTATTCTATGCGTATAACAAACATACAATATCGAAAATGTGAATAGATTTAATTAGAATTTGATCTCGTATGGCGGAAGAAGATTGATGATAGACAATTCTTAGTATTAGATCATAGATCTTTGGTTTTGCATATTTAATTTGCGTCAATACTAATTTAAACATGAATTTAGTTCGAGCTCTAAGTTCTGGTTAATTTTGAACCGTACATTCAATGCGTCAAACTGGCGCCTTTTATCTTGAATATTTTTTATATCAATTTCGTTCTGTTTGTCATAAATAAGAAGTGGGTTTTCCCGATTCTTCCAGGTTAATCCTATGATGTCGGTTTCTTTTTTGAGAAAAGGTAATGCCAATGAGGCTTTCTGCAACGGCCAAAAAATATGTCCAGTTCATAAAAAATATGAACCATTCATTTGTAATCTCATCCTTGTGGTTTGCCGATTTATCGACGTAATTTATTTTATAGGAATTTTATTACACCGACAACAGGAAATAATTACATGCCATCGATTTCGTTTTGGGAAATTCCTTTAATAAATGTTTCTGTATTTATTATTTCCGGGGAGAATTTGCGATTTTTATGAACCATTCAAAATATCGTCCGATCCTGAAATTTCGGTACGAATATATTTATTTCTTCAATTACAGTTCAATTAAAGAAAACTTAATAAATAATGTTTTTATTTAGAGACAAACTACAATAGTACATTCTATTTTAATGTTGAGGTGATGTCATAATTTATCTTCCAAATATACATTGTTACCCCCAGAATTATTCATTATTTATGAGTTGGTTTTTGATCCATTTAGAAGATTCTATCAAATTTTAATAACTTTCAAAAGTAGTTAAAATTGCGTTTCAAGTGGCAATTCTAATCAGTTTTTTTAAACAAATATATCTTTAGATCCACTGATTATATTTCTACTAATTAAAGCTAGACAGATGCTTAAACTATTCATCTACCGAATCAAGTAAAAATAATTCCAAAACTATTGTTCATTATAACACCACAATTTTCTACAAAAAGTGTGGTGTTATATATAACTTACCCCGTTTTTGAGGCAAGTAGAAACGACCAAAAACCACAATAATGTCTCAGATAATTTATTCTCAACATTATAAAAAAAAAAAATAATATATATATATATATATATATAACACTTAAAATTTGCGATAATAAGAATGCAGCCTAAATTTTATGTTAGATCAATCTTATATCACCTATCAAAAATGACGCACCTGCACAATTCTGTTTTCTGCATCGGCTTGTGGGACAGTAGCTATTATGACAATATTATGCAGGGCGGTTTTATCGAGACAAAAAGGTATTTTAATATGGTTTAGGATCCTATTGTTACTATTTACCCTTTTACAATAAGCCGGCACTCCTATATAAATTCGTAGATGTACTTATTTAAAAAAAAAACTAGGCAACTTCTGCAATGGGCATATTTGCTTACTATTCTAGTCTTAAATGTAATCAACTCATGTTGACTTGACATCAAACTAGGTTAAAACAATTAGTTTGCAGTACTTTCCTTACATTTTGCATAGATATTATTTAATTAAAAGGCATGATTTTCTACATGAACGAACAAAAAACATGTTACATTTCACCCATTCATACTTCTTTTAAATTTTTACGTCTCTACTATATATTTATGCTTGCCTTAGATAACAAAAAAATTATTCAACTGACCTGGAACATTTAATTAGTTTGTTATACTTAAACCTGTACATCATGTGATCCGTACCATAGCACTTTCGTGTAAAAAGTTTTTCGACGACAAAAGCACATTAAGTTTGCATCCGGGGCAGATATCGTTCGAAATTACCGCTCTCCGACACTGATGTCCACAATTCACAACACAAGGTAAAATATTTAGTGATATATAGTATTTTAATATCACAAGGTTAGATCATTCAATGGTAAAACATTTAGTGATAAATAGTATTTAATATCACCAGGTTAGATCATTCAATGGTAAAACATTTAGTGATAAATAGTATTTAAATATCACCAGGTTAGATTATTCAATGTTTTGAATAAAAACTAGTGCAATTATAAGGTCACCAAGTCCATGTCCTCAAAGTCACCACTTGTAATGGATTTAGTTAGTGAATATTAGTAAGGCTATCATTTTAATCTGTAAAATTGAATAAAATTACAAAATTTCACTGATCCTTGAGAATTGTTAAGTAGATAGATGAATTTTGATTGAAATATTTTGGTTAATCTATTAATAGAATGTGTCAGACTGCAAGTAGTGTGCGATTATCTTGTTAGCGTGTTCAAAAACACCGGTAATGGTTGTGAAGCGTCTCCTGATCTAGTTAGAATATATTAAATTAAATGCTTCAAGAAACATTAATCAGGTTATAAGTGATATATCATAGAACTTATAGAAAAAGTGTGGTATTCGAAAATATATCGGTCACTCGATGAGAGCTCCTAAGTGATAAAATTCGTCGCCATGTTGAATTCCGTAACGCTGGACAGGATGTGACTCATTAGAGACATTGCCGCTCGTTCTGCAGCGGAATACATGATTTTTGGCACAATTGTCTAACACAGTGGCACATGATGGCACTTTTTCACGTTGCTGGGTTGCACAGATTCTCATATGGTCTTAATAACGTCATTTCGGCACGCTTTTTGCGATTGACGCACGACCGGGCACGCGTTTTGCTTTTATGACCACGTCGCACTGTTAACCGACATTTTACAGTCTGCGCTTCATGCGCCCGCCGCGACAGCACCGAGATTCACTTGCTGCGGTCCTCCGAGCTGCAACGCGCCTCGCAAAGTGTGCATCGCGATAGAAGACATAAAACTTCAATGAAACTTATATAATCATTATTATCAGTAATAATTAACGATTATTTATTTTATTATTTAACTTTCCGCAGAGTAAGTTATTGTAATCGTCCAAAATTGATATTGAAATTTTTTGCATATCTTCACGTTTGAGAAGATTCTGAACATTTTGGCATTCTTTAGAAAAAATTGATGTATGTGTGTGTTGTGTGGATACAATTTTTCGTCCACAATTTCAGGCACACAAAACAACCGATTTGAAATTATAAAAATGATATAAAGTATTTTATTCTAACTCCGCTTGATTAGGTTTTGTTTATTTACTTTTCATGTAAACATATATTAAAGTTTGTCGACCGATGAATAAGCTCTTATCTCTTGTCTATAAAATACTAATAATAAAAGTTACATTTATTTGAAAATATTTGTTATTCTCCGAACATTTCATTACGGTACGCAAAGTTCCAGCAATTTGCCACTATTAGATATTAGATTATTTATTTATTAGTTTTTTATTAGTTATTTTAGGTTCATTGCTTTTTTTCATATTTTTTTCTCTGTGTATATTTTTCTTTTTTATATAGGATAGGGTTGGGGCACAAAAAACTCCAATTTGGCTTTAAGTAATTCTATTGTCTAAACCGAATGAACTACATCACAACACATAACAAGTTTCAAACAAATAATAATCAAACTATGTTCAGTAAAATTCCCAATGAATCCTAATTATACAAATGTATTCGTCTACCATTTTTCTAACATTTGTCATCCCCAAAATTTGTCATCCAAGAGGCAAACAAAACTAATGTCTTATTTTTAGTTTTGAAGGGATTTTACTATATAATAGCTACATTATCAAACAATGCGAAATATAAATTCCATGAGTAAATTTAAAAAAAAATACTGTGTATAACCTTGGTCAAGTATTTCGTCAAAAATATTCATCATCAGAGTTGGAGTAACTATTTATTTAATGTATCTCTTGTAAAATTGCTCTTTTAAACTTAATTTTTATTTACAATTTTTTTATTGCTTACACCATTGCCAAGGAAAAGTCAGCCAAAGTTCAGTTGGTCATTTTTACCCCATCTATGTGTAAGATTTTTATAGAAGTTATAGAAAAAAATCTGTTGTATCTAACTTAAAAATAACAATACATTTTATAAAACAATTAAAAAAACTAAATAAAACTAACAACGAAAAGAAATATTTTAGTTGTGAATTTTCTGATAGTGACGTTGTAATAATCAAGGTAAAGGTTGGTTTTACATCTTTTGCCTTCTGCTTTCAAATATTAAAATACATGGGTATATCCATGAATACATTAAATTCTAATATTGTCCAGGGGTTTATCTTTATTGGGAATACGCTTCACTTGTTTTTAATAATAATAATTTTGCCCGCTGCTTTCAAATATTAAAATACATGATATATCCTTGAATACATCAAATTCTAATATTGTCTAGGGCTCTAGGGGTATATCTTTATTGGGAATACACTTGACTTGTTTCTAGTAGTAATAATGAAAATTATGTTTAGGTAATCATTCGGCCAATAAAAAGTAAATCATTACATGTATTTAAAATTTTAATGAATTAAACAATAGGTTATAATTCTAAGATTGATTAATTTGACTGTTTCGTTTGTGAATTAAGATCTCCAAAATTTGGTTTCATCAAAAATCGGTCAAGTAGTTTAAGAGTTTAATGACCGAACACGAACATAAAAATCATATATTATAATGAAAAATGGCTAAAAGTTGCATTCAAATTTGCAAAATTTATATAGCAAGATTTAAGGGTAGTTTTTGTCAACTAGTTTAACCAGGTAAAATACCAAATATTTTTCCTAATTTCTAACATTGTCAAGTACATTATTTAAAAAAGTTTAAATACATGTGAACAAAGTTATCCATTGAAGAATCTGTGGTCTTCTATTAAGTACCATGGTGAAGTATGGGTATGCGAACTATAACTATCTGCTAATTTATATGATCCAATCCAAAGCGCACAAATGTTTTTACTGACAGGGCTCGACAGCATGTCATTTTAATGTTTTACATCTTTATTTATGACTGATAATTATGTGTGGTATAAATTAATTAATTTAAGAATATTTTTTCACTCCAAATAGATCCACCTATTTCATAATAGTTGCTTCAACGAAATTACCATCTTCAAGCATAATCTTCAGCGCTTGATATTAACTATACAATTTGATCATGACGAACTTTCTTTCGGGGAATTGTTATAAAGTTTATGGGATGAAAAAAAAATACGGATGCTGCTTCAAATTCCTCGATAATTACATCTATGTGAATTCTTTAGAAATTCGCCTTTTTACTCGTGCAATCCGAGAACATTCCACAGCATCATTTTTGAAAAGCAGAATAATAAATCTTATTGGAACATGGTAGTAAGACAGATAATTTATTTTACTTCACTTTTTTGTATCACGTTTTAAAGTTTTTTTGAGGACCAAAATTTTGAATATTCGAATTGTTATGTAATTTTTATCTATTGCATCAAATTATAAGATTCGAAATGCTAGATAATGATAGGTTGCCATGGAGCAGGAGCGTGACCTGAGTTAAACTACAGCCTGATTCTGGAAGAATTGTGTGAGACATTTCCTATTGCCATTTCACACCGCAGTTCCCGAAATGGACTATTTTTAATTGGGCACATATTGTTTGATCTATATATTCAAGTAAAAATTGATATCTCTACTCATATAAGGTTATCCAGAGGATTCGGATTCACGGCCCTGTTTACACAAGACAGTGAGCTTAACCGTTACGCCATGGAATATTCACTTCTAGATGAGAAACAATAGCCGAATATTTTATAATTAACATTCAAAATGTGATATTCAATCATAGAACCTGATCAATTTGCCTGTTCTCCGTTTTCATCTGAATTCTCCTAACTTACCAATCGAAATAATAGAAAGTTAGTCTTGTGATCAGTTAAGAGCAATCAACAATTGGATCATCGAGTATATGTCATCTGTATTTTATTTTATCACTTATAACCACATCTTGTCCATAGTTTGCCCTTG